>NC_079378.1:11120000-11423750 GCF_021018895.1 Seriola aureovittata | reverse complement strand
TCCTCCTGAATCCTCCGCCCTGTGTTTTGTTTTGATTTTATTCTCCAGATCATGATCGGATTTTGTGTTTCTCCCCCATCAGGACTCAGACATGCAATCACATAAATGCATTACACATCACCTCAACCCCCTTATCCTGGCCTTTACCCTCAACTAAAATCAATCCAAACTGAGACCTTGATCCTAAATAGTAACAAACAAAATCTCCTTGTCTTTGTAAGGACATTTCTCACTGACAGTGACATCACTGCATTATAATCTTGATTTCTACAGTGTGGCAGAATAGTCCCAACTCAAAGGTCCACTTACTAGCCTTTTAGGAGCTTTTAATCAGTCAGTGGATGGCTGGAGAAAGATCAAGCGGACGATTTCCATTCAAATCCACACAGCATCTTTGCACTGAGACAGAGCTTATGATCTCATATTTGTTGTTCTCAGGTAACCCACGGTTTACACTCATGTAACGAAACTGTAAAACACTCACGCCATTTTCAGTCACTGATGAAGACTGTGAGATGCGGCTGAAAGCTTTTAAAAAGTTAGTAACCCTTGGACCTATATGCTAGTGAAAATGACCATCACTGTTTTTCCATGTATTTTTCTGGTTAACTCGTGGTGAAGAAGAGGTATTGAACTACAAGATGAAACACTCACATTTGTAACTTTGCTTTGAAGACCCTGTGCAAGTTCAGTTCAGCAAAAAAACATTGTTCTTAAGCTTTGGCGAGCGGTTAGACCGACAGTTTCAGTTTAATGTGCCTCGGTTTTGAGAATATCTACGTCTTAATCTTCTGTTGCCCCCCGCCCAATAAAATGGAGATGAATGGATTCCAGTGAAAACTCTTTATAGCGAGGTCTCCGGACTAACCAGCACAAATTAAATTCCATACAGCCCCATTAGAAGAATTGGATATATGAATGAACTGATCCTTTAAGCTCTAAACCATCTGCAGGTCAAACTTCATTCCAGCCTCGACCTAACTGTAAATTTTCCTTTCTACAGTAAGTGAAATTGAAACAAGAACAGCAGGGTGTCCCTATTTCACAAGACTTTTTTTTTTTTTTTTTTTTTCAGAATTCAAGAACAAGAGTAACACACACACAGCTCAGGCATCATGACTCATTTCTCAGCACATTTAACATGCCACCCCAGCAGGAGTCTTTCCGAACAGCTTGACCGGCGGTGGAAACACACATCCCAACCGCCATCATCTGTTCCTCAGGCCTCTGCAAACCGCATGGCTTTCTCCAAGAAGCTCTGGCAGACGGAGGGAAACTGCAGGGAGGTGAGGTCAGGGTGGAAGACAAGAAGAGATGGCAAGAGAGAGAGAGAAAGACGAAGAGGAGATATAAAAAGAAGAAACAGAGCGGGATGAGCAGAGTGGGATTTACGGTTTGGAGAGGGAGACGGCAGAGTGGCGTGTGGGGTTCGGGGGACGGGAGATGAAGAGGCCGAAAAAGAAGAATGAGGAGGAGAGGAAAACGGTGGCGAGAGGGGAAGGTTTTCCCCTCACAGCTGGGTCCTGTATTCCCAGAGTCGGATATACAGGCCAAGCAAAGCAAACATGACACACACCAATATAGGCACCAAGTGCGTCTGTCCAGTTCCTCTGACATTACAGTGAACTTGACAAGAGGGGGGTGGCAGCCATTTTTTGCTCTCCAGCCAATGCCAGGAACTAACAGAAACTAGCAGGGGTGTTTCACCTCACAGTGGAGCGCTGACAGGCCTGAATCAGCACATGGGAAGCTGTGATAAAGTGCGTTCCTTCCTAATTTTCCCTTTCATTCTTTCCTTTTCTTCTCACTGGTTCCCCTCCTTTATTCTCTCATCTTTCCCCTCACTTAACCTCTGGCTGGACAAACATAAATCCACCAAGAGCACAGAGATGTTCAATTATTGGTAATTTTCTGCGTCGAGTTTCTTCTTTGGTGGTATGGATGACAAATTGCAGAGCGCAGAAATATACTGAACAGAGATGCTTCCAGAGAGAACTTGCTGGCAGAATCATACAGGAAAATATCATATCAAACTGTAAGAGTATGTAGTCTCTCCCTGGCCTCAGTTCACCAGAATGTAATGCAGCTGTAAGACGTGTTTTGATTAAGTGTATTGGCATAAAACTCAGATCTGAATGGTTCAAACAAATGTTCCTGGGATTCACTATCACTACCGGCAGTAAAAGCAGACAAGACAAAGTACTTAATCGCAACAAAAACATATTCTGGAAAGTGCAAATATAGTGTTTGAAGGTTGTATTTTCTTTTAACGGCAGTATAAAAAAAAATAAAAAAAATTCCACACAAACAACTGCAGCTGCTGGCCCAATGTTCAGTTTTCATGAGCTTCCCGGGGCACCTAACCAGAAACCCTCCGATGCAGGGCGCTCTTAAAAATGCTCCGTAATGCAAATGATGAAAAATGGGGCTTATGAAAGTAATAAACGCGGACACATTACGGAGAAACATTCTTGAGTTACACAAGACCTCAAGCCCCGATGCATCCAGCGTACTGTAATTTTGGTTCACAGCAGACGTGTAGACTCATATATTTGTCCATCGGCAGCAACACAAAATTACAGGTCTCCCGTTTCCCCATCTATGACTCTGTGACTGTTTGGACTATTTTATGGCGTAGGCTTTTAATGAGGGGCTGAGAACTGTTGTCCTCTGAAATATTATTTTTCTCGTGAGTCAGCACGGGTTCTCGTCACTCCCAATTTTTTTGGACTCCAGAATCAATGGTTGCAATTGAAAAATCCACAGTTATTCCTGTAGCCCACAGCTGAGGAGTGTTTTCAATGAACTGAAAATCACATATTTCACATTTCCTTTAGTAAATAACTATAGTTAGTAGCCTTTTACATATGAATATGACATCCCCATTGTCTGGATAATGAATAACATAGGGCTTGGACCTTATTCACTAACCAGAGAGCAAACTACCATTTTTTACACAGCTCATTGAATTCCTGGGAGAACTTTTTCAAGGTTTTAATAATACATTATATATATATAATTATAATAATATATCATTATTATAGAGTTTATTTCTAATTATTTATGTTACCATTTAAACTTCTGTAGGTTTCTTGTTGGTTAATTTGCAGTGGCCAAAACTGTGACCTCTTTTTTCCCCCCATTATTGAATTAAGGCTTTTGTAGATGGCTGTGTTCTGTTTGTCTGCTCAGTCATAGTGACTGTTGCTGTTTATTAACACATAACTTCCTGTTCAGGATCTTTCCTGCGAAAACACTACTGCACACCAAGAGTTGTGAATGCAATGCTTTAATCACCTGGCTTCTGGTTGAAAAAGGATTGCGTTGGAAAAACATGGGTATGAGGCTTCACCCACACGCAGCTTTGATCTGACGTGAGGAATGTGTTAAAAAAAAAAAAAAAAGTCAGCGTCCCGTCATCTCCTTCGCCCAGCAGGAATATGTTAAGATTATTTCAAAACTCGTGGTGCCTTACGTGTCTCCTATTTGAGGGAGAGGAACTGGACTCTGAGCTCCACTGTGTTGTCGGTGTAATTGAATTTCCAGCAATGCACAAAGCAGAGAACGCTGGCTGTAAAAACGGCATTCTGGGCAGAGAAGGGCCCATGTGGATTTCTCACTTGGTCTCTCTGATTCACCGCTCCTCTACTTGGCTTCAGTCTCCCTCCCTCTTTCTCTCTCTCTGTCGTAGTGTCTCTTTCTCCCTCTCTGCCGCTGCTCTTTTTTCCTCTCTTTCTCCTATTTCCCACCATCTTTCAGCCCCTCCCTTCTCTTTCAACACTTCCCCTTGTCTGCCGTCTCGTCTTTTTGTGACTGCGTAACCCAAAACTTTCGGATCCATTTTTAAAACGGTCTTATTCCTCCGCCTGAACCCCTCTTGCTCTGTCTTCCCTCTCATTCACCACCGGTTCATTTCAGCTCTGGGCGCTGGAGCCAGAGGTGCATGCCGACATATCTCTCAGACATGACTTACCCTCCTCCTGTCCCAACAGCAGGGCAGTTCACACTGTAATTATTCATCCAATACACTGAGGGAAGGTCACATACCAGCAGCTAGCCTCGCTCTGCCTGTGTTGATATATGACCCTGCGCACAACTGCTATCTTGTCAGTTTAAATGGGAAATTAAGGAGGATTGATGAACAGCATGACTTGGTCTGGCAGTTCACTTGTGGTTCTAATTCAGAGGAATGATCTTTAGCTATTTATGAGACCTGAATGGGTGTCAAATATCAATGTTCACATCACAGAGAAGTCAGTTATAGCTTTTCTTTACATCTCGTCCACCTGCATTTTAACCCGCTTGTATTTCGCCTCTGATGAGATTGAGAAAAGATCACTGGGTTTGAATATATTTTCTCTATTAACAAAAAATATTTCTCAAACTCACTGAGTCACTTTGTCACTCACCATAAACAAGATAATTTCTTTCAACCTCACCCATTACAAAGTCTTGCTGACAAGCGTATCTCAAACCCACATCAGTTCAGAATTATGGTCGAGATCCCAGTGTTTCCAAAACACTAAACACATCCTCATGAAACAACATGGACAATGTGTGAAAAATGATGCACAAGAAACCTTTTAATTGACCATAAAAAAAATCGTAGGTTTTCATATGTCAATCAATATAAATGTGATGTGCAAGCAGATGTGGGGCAAAATGTCAGCCGCACAGCATATCCATAACCTTGTAAGTGCTCCTGCTTTTGTCAAACTACTTCTTACATTCTCGCTTGTGTTAAATAACTCAAATTTGAATTTGGGAATGTTCGGGTGCAGGTGGTTGAGTGTGGGAGTTTTTCTTGTGCTGCTGCAGCTGTAGAGGAGCTCCCCTGGTCTTTGCGCTGAATACTACTTTATGTATCCTTAAATAAATTTACTATTCCTATGTGGACAAGCCACTGAATGCTCAGCCACTCAGCTTGATATATGAATGGATGGGGTTCTACTACAAGCTGTGGCAGAGGGGGTGGGGGTGTGTGGGTGTGGGTGTGTGTGTGTGGTGTGTGTGTGTGTGTGGTGTGTGTGTGTGGTGGTGGTGGTGGTGGGGGGGGCTGCTGCATGCTACAGTGCAAAACTATAAAAACACAAATACAGTGCAGAGGAAGAGAAAAAAAAAAGAAGTTCTTCTTCTCTGTCTGAATTAGGGAGCGACTGCATGTGTGAATCTCTGTTCGTCTGACGGGTCCGGTTACTCCGGGGGTTATTCTTATTTCCACTGCATCTGCAGGTCAACTTCATGCTCCAAACCATTACGGGAGAGAGAGAGAGAGGGAAAGAGAGAGAGAGACTGTGTTGTCTGTTGCCCTAAAAGGAGAGAGCTGAAGCACCAGTTGGCAGTTGTCACTTCACTGAAACCACAGTGTTCTTCATCTGAGAAGATGGGGTTCAGAAGTTGCCAGATTCGCTCTGCACTTTCCAGTGCTCTGGCAACCTAAAGTAACCATCTAATAGAAATGTGGGAAGCGACTGACATTTCAGTTCAGTTTCAGTTTTTCCTTGGTTACCCCCCCCTTCTCTCTCTCCATGTTGTTAACCGTTTAGACAGATGATTTCCATTCTGCTACCCTGACAGAAACATGTTGCTTCTGTCTTCCACTTAAGGTCAAATCATCCATCCTCCCGTACTCCCTCTGAAAATGATGCACCAGTCTGAATAGTGGAAGATAATAAGATCATTTTCCACTTCATGAAGTGGCAAAATGGAACAATATCGACCTTTCAAGTCCATTTGAAAAGGTCACTGTCTGACTCACTGTATGTACAAGCCTCATGGACTTTGACGGCGCTCTATAGGAGCAGCGATTATTTAAGCTGCTGTAAAGCTGTCATCTGTCCCTGTGACTCGAATGCGCCAAGGCGAGCAGACGCACCAGAAATAGAAACAATATGTGTTCCTGGACGAGAGGCAGTAAATGACCTGAGTCATAAAAAATCAGTCAGGTTTTTCAACTCAATTCACTTAATGAGCCTCAGAGCAAAAACCATAAGCAGCCGCTGCTGAGGGTCAAAGCAGTGACGACTGATTAGCAAGTGACTTATGTTAGAACATTTCCTTATATCCGACATCATAATTCCCATCAGTCATCCCGTATGGAAAAATCAAATCTTGCACGAGCCTCTGGCCTCAGGCAGGAATGAGGAGCGGGCTACTGACGTCTGGGAAGCTCGGTTTTTATTAACTCCACACCCGCAGACTTTTTTCATTTTCAGAGCTGTACTCTTTTAGACCCAACCACCTGACATCACTTGAGGCAGTTTATCAGACTTCACACAGCTCCGTACAACTGTTTTCACATGTGCAACGTGTACTCCCCCAGACCTGTACACAGACTTTGATGTGTGAAATCAGTTGGGGCTCCCCCTTTAAGGCAACTGGAACTACTTGGTTGAAAGTTAGGTTAAGAGCTTGATCATAATTTTAAGAAAACCAAGACTGACTGTCCTGATTTCCTCCATTAGCAGGATTGTGGTGCACAGCCACAGCTCCCAAATCAGGAAAAATATAAACACACTCTTAGTCAGTTGACCAAATGGTCCTCTGTTGTTTTTCTGGTAAGAACAGTGTCATGTTTTCATACCTGCTGATGTTGAGTTTGAGCTGCTGAGTGCAGGTTTTGATCCTGTTCTGAGCCTCCATGTGCGTCATGTGCTCTGTGCTGTCGCCGTTGATGGCCAGGATGGTGTCGCCCGGACACAGGTCACCTTGGGCCGCCTTGCTGCCTGGTGTTACCTGGAGATAACATTCACACACACACACACACACATACCGATCCAAGCACACCCAAGAAAAGAAAAGAAAGAGCTGTTACAAGTGGTGTCAATGTGTCAGTGAGAGAGAAAGACAAAAAAGAATGAAAGAAAGAGAGTATTAGTGCGGGAGTGTCAACACGGAGGCCAAATTCAACAAAAGCAGCTCTCTTTTGATTTATGTAATATTGCCTTGGGCAGCACTCTGGGTTTACATTTTCAAAAAGCCAGCAACAATGACACTGGGAAGTGAGAGGCCACTTAAGAGTATTGAAGGTGGTGAAATAGTTGGAAAGAACTGGAACATTTTTATACGTTTGGCCTTTTCGAATTCAGTAAAAAAAAAAAAACTGCTCTGCAGTTGCATCAGACTAAACCCCCAGTGAATGATCTCAAGTCCAGGAGTAAGTTCCATTAACAGAGTTTGCATATGAACCTTGAACCTTAATCTCTGTGTAATGTTAAGATTCATTTGGAAGCATCTGCTCCATATATCCTTCGAGCTTTGCCTCGTCCTGTGACGTGGCCCGTTTTGATCCTGCGAAGCGTAGGCGCACATCGCTTTAATTTCGAAGATTATCTCGCAGCCGCTGGACAGTGAGCAGGTTCCTCTCTGTGATCCTTCAGTCCACAAACATGCTGGTCTGTGGACATTCGAGCCCCACGGGGAGGCAGAGGGGGAGGGTGGGTGTCCCAGTGGGTATGTTTCACCTTCGCAGGACACACTAAGTAACATATGATAACAATTTTCCATTATTGCAACGCTCGCGCACACACACACACACACACATACAAACGTCCCTGTTATTTCCAGGCCTGCGTCTGACTGGTTCGTATGGTTTTGGCAAAGAGAAATGAGCAGAAACTACCAATCAAACGCTCCCATCATCAAACCAAGACATTCACAGTAAAAACAGTCACTGTCATATGGCAGCAAGCTGCTGAGGAAAATACTCTCTTCACCAGCACTGAAACAAAAATGTAATGAAATGTGAACAATTGCCATCATGTCTCTGGTCATCTTTGTTGCGCTCCATGTGCTGTCAAGGTACGACATGTATGACTATTATTTTGACTGTATTTTTCCAACCATTAAATGTGAGGAGATTTGCTGCAGCTGGATTCAATTGTGATTGTCACACAGTTTTTAGAAGGAATTGAAATCATTAATCTGTGACAGATTCTCTGTGGCAGCTTGAAGAAGCGTAACGGGGATTCAACCAATATTCATTTATACACATTTTAATTTTGTACAAACAGAGGAAGAACTTTATTAGCAACTATGGCTAAAGACTATTTTCATTATTTCATTATTATTTCCTTGATTAACCAATTAGCCAAAAAAAAAAGTACATTACAATTTGCAAGAGTCACTTGTTTTGTTTAACCAATAAATGATTAAACCAACAGATCATTGTTATTGACTAATTGGTTGATCTATTGGTGAACAGCTACAGCGAACATGTCACCATGTAAAAGCTGAAGCAGGGAGGAATTCACACTCCAACACTTTGTCATGTCTGAGAGCTTAAAGACTAAAAATTACTAGACTATCTGTAAATCTGTAAAAACACAGGGAACAGAAGATTTCGGATCACTTTCCTGTTAATGAAGCCCTTGTATGTCAAGTGTTGGTGATTAATCTTTGTCCCGTCACCCAAGTTTTTAAGTGGGTACCTCTCTTTGAGCTCATTCATCTTCACACCAGAGCACCCACCGCCTGACCCCACGACGTCTCGTAATGCCTATTACCCTGACAGCTGCACATTAAGATGTATTGTGTTTGGAACGGCGAAAACCTTGCTTCAAAATAACACTTACCTCACTAACACATATTAATAATCTAATCCAAGACAAATCAAGACTACGATTGGCTGAAAAAGTTGATGCACCGTGGAATAATGAACACGAGAAAGAAAGAGAGAGAGAGATAGAGAGAGAAAGGAGAAAGAGAGGAGCTGCCAGTGCAAGAGCAACAGACTCGCTAACTGGGGGAAGAGCGGTTTAAGAGCAAAAGGCACACAAGTTCATGCTCCATGAAGCACTAATAGCTAAGTCGTGTGGTTCAGATGTGGAATTTGTAATTTACAGCTTCTGACTGCCCCAGTGTCCCTGACTCAGTTCCGGTAAGCTCAGGGGTCAGCAGCATTGTGGGAAATGTGTGTAAATTTTTGTGTGTGTCAGGGAAAGAGAAAGCCATGTGAACACATTTCAGTCATCAGCTGTTTCTGCAGAAATCTGACACAAATTACACTTACATAATCTAAGGGGTGTAGGGGGAAAGATTGAAACGTTTAAAAGGGGAAAAAGCAAGAATCTGTTGATAGACACTTACTGGAGGTTGTAGTTTACCCACATCATTTAGCACAACCTCCCTGGTGAGAATGCATTTTAAATGTTTGTGTGTCTATGTGTGTGTGTGTGTGTGTGTGTGTGTGTGTGTGTGTGTGTGTGTGTGTGTACGTATGTCTTGGATTATTGCCTGGGCTGTGTCACAGTGGAGTGCACCCCAGTGCACACACAGAGTGAGTAACATCACTTCAGGGTCAGGCCCTTGAATAGCAGTGCATGAATCACACACACACATACACACACACACAGCGGTATGCCAAGTGACACAATGGCATGACTGAGGTCGTCACCAGAGGAAAAACATTCCCAAAACGTAAGGAGGGTGTAGAGTGAAGTGGTTCAGACATATCATCACGATCTGCTATATCTACACTGCACACGTAGTGATGTAACGACTTCAAACTATAGAGCTTTAAAGATGAATGTCATTTTCCAATTACTATGCTTCGAGGCCCATACCAGCATTTTGTTGTTTTTGTTTTTAACTGTAACTTTTCTTACTATAACTTTCTGCATTCGTCTTCTTGCTCACACGAACCACTCGTGACAAAAGCTAAGCGATCAACTTCCGCTTCATAATGATAAACTGATCTAACTCAAAAATGAGAAGTGACCCTGGTCTGAAAGCTGACCGAGTGTGTGACCGCAGCGCACAAAGAGTGATCTTGGGTCGGGCCAAGGATGGAACCAGAGTTGTTGTGAACAATATAAAGTTGGTTTCTAGGCCGCTGTGGAGGACAGAAAGAGATAATAAATTGAATAAAATTACCCAGCTTTGCTAAAAGTAGAAACTTGGTATCATATGGTATGACTTCAATCCCATTTTCACCCAGTAAACCTACTTTCAGCTCCAGATTTTCATGCAACTTCACCAAAAGGGATTTTTTTTTTCCTTCATCTTTACTCACAAAATGAGTTGAAATCATATAAATTTGTGACATAGAGGATATCATATAACTATTACTGCTCATATAATCAGATTTTCTGTCATTTGTTGTACACAAACTGCTCTCGCTGCTAACAGAAGGACTTGATGTACTCGGAACAACCTGTTAAGACCTCAGGCGATGACTCTGACGTTGGCGAGCAGCCATCGTGGATGCGAGGCAACGTTGATCGTGGAGAGAGCAACTTCACCGGTTGTTGGGCAATCTAAAACGGTCCCATCACAAACATAGTGACATAGTTAATTGCTAACAGATAGAGTGGTTTAGCATAATGGCAGCCTCATGTCACGCCGAGTCATCATGTGGCACGCTGAGGCCCGATGAGGAGTGTGGTTTCACCTGTTTTTCTCCGTGTGTTTGAGAGCGAGGCCAAGAGAGGACACAGGTGTACTGCGTCTCATAACAAAAAAAAAAAAAAAAGAAGCTGCATCCACACTTTGAGTCGAATGTGACATCAGCCTCGGGGCAAAGTATTCTGTCATGTCATCATTGCTTATGTCTGTGTGCACTGTCTTTCTATTTTATCTGGAGCAAGCCATAAAATTGAAAGTGCTTTTCTTGGCTCCCTTATAAATTGACCTTTAGAGGATTTTTTTAATACAACTGTGGTGTGTAAAGCACATGTATGATCCAGGATGAGGATGTTATACTGTCTTTTTAGTCGCATAGATGTTCCTGTGAGGAAAGTTTTGATTCGTGCAGAGATTTCTTATCAGCAGGAGTCATTTTCCTGCCTCTCTCCTCTGGATATGGACAGACAAACATACAGCCTTCTCCATAAGTAGTGTATACTGCATAATTTGTAGTAGCGGTGAAAAGACATGTCAACGTCCAGATTAAAACTGGTCTTAATTTGACTGAAAATTTAAGGTTTTTTCAGCTTCTCAGAGACAATATTATAATCTACAGAAACAACCTGGTCATCTAAATACCCCTTGACCTGCAACCTGTCACTTTTAAATGTTGTTTTTCATGCGTGAACTCCACAGAGGCGCTCTCTGCTGGGTGGGAGTGCTGAGTCGCACGTCTCAGCAGCACAGAGAATAATTCCTGGCAACGTGTCAGACGCCTTTGTTTGCTTGTTGGACCTGCGATAGGAACCATGGTTATGACCTTGGTGACGCTTTGGAGAGACGTTACATAGTCGGGGGTGTGAGGTTCTGACTGGTTTGTGATTATCACACTCAAACAAAAGGCACTGAATCTGCCAAGAGCAATAAGCAAGACTGGGGATTATGATTTAATATGTGAGGTTAGACTTTAATGAGAACACAAGGAAATGGGAGAGTCACTGCGACTTAATTGCAGTCTGTAATGCATTTGTGTGAGAGTGTCTACAATGACCACATACTATTCATCAATACTACTCATCAATAAGAAAGTAGAAATCCCCTGAGATTAGTAATCACTGACGGGTTTTTGCACCTCAGCTTTTCCACATTTCCTCCTCAGCACGTGATGTTTCAACATGTTCATGAATCAAGAGTCATGTTTTAGATACTCTGCGATCCTTGGAGCGAAACACATCGAAACAAAAACATGTTCGCGGTGATGCATGTGGGTTAAGACGATGAAAAGACGAGAAGTTAGAGGGGAAAGCACAAAACTCAAAGCTCACTTGATGACATGAGGGAAGATCTACGGCTAAGGGTGAGAATTTGGCTTTTTTCATCATAGGCGGAAGCTGGTTCATTGCTAAACTTTTAATCTGAATTTTTTGTGTTAAAAAGACCAGAAATCTGCTTCATGTACACAGCCTCATGTTAACACCAATTACAGAGAGTCACTTTCATACACCAGATAACCAGATGAGCAGGAAACGCTCAGCCGTACTGTTTCAGGATCTCCGCCGCTTCACTGACAACAGGAAACTCTTGGAGTTTTTACCATCTGTTATCTTTTGCTCAGTTTGTTGTGGAGATGCAGCTCGCTGCATCTATAATTGTAGTCTGGAGAAAAAGAGCAGCCCAACACTAGTCTATGACAACCAGCAATGTCAGAGAAACAGCCCTTGTGGCTTTAGGTCACATGTTCTATCTTTGGTATGTGGCAGAGAGCTCGACAGATGAGAGATTCAAGGGCACACAATTCATCTGATGTATAACTGCTGATGCAGTTCAAGTTATATTTGATCTTAATCCATGCACTGTAAATCAAATACCCTTGTATAATCAGCATAAGAAACATGGAGTGATATGTCTTGATACGGTTTAAGCCTTTTCTCTTCACTCTATAAAATTCCTGTAATTCCATAACCAGGAGAAAAAAAGCTCTTTGCAAAGCATTTCTTTGCAGCCAGTATGGACAGGAGGGATTATTACAGCGACCAGTAACCCCTCAAATGTACATATGGGCATGTCGGTGTTGTTTTAAGATAGACTTGAAAGAATGTGAAGCTATCCTTTAAATGCATGACAAACATTTGAGCACAGAGACAGTTTACACCACTCTGACAATGTATCTGTCTGCCTGAAGTTGGACTTTGATTCGGTTCAGATAATACATGAATCTTTTTGAAGAAGAAGACTTCCAGTTCTACTGGGTCGATTATGACTTTCACGGTGGGTGGTGACGAAACATTTCCCCATTCCAGATTTTACACCACTTTTCTCTAATATTTTGCACATGAAGTAATCAATCAAATAATAAAAAAACATCAACAAACAGACTACAAGCGCACTATGAACCATCCGGGATGTACAACATAAAGTTCTCAGATGGGAATTCGGGACAGTGATTCGGTCATTATTTAACCAACACTCGGATGTAAATTCCTATCCAGAGGATGATTGTTTGCCAGTTGGCAGGACTGACAAGTGTCCTGCGTCACCTTCTGCCTGGACACTGGTTATAAAAAGTGCTTTTACCACAGCTGCCATATTCAACGTATCCTCTCTAAATGCTTCTGCAGTTACACAAGTGATTTTATATGTTTCGGTTTCTCTGACACTCATTCTCTCTCATGCACTCACAGCCATTTAACGACCTACCACTGCGCACGCACACACACACACACACACACACACACACACACACACACACACACACACACACACACACACACAATCAGGGCAAATGTTTCCAGAGTCAAGTAGACACGCCATCAACTGGCAGCGGTCCTAATGGGCTGGCAGGGGACTAATGGGCTCATCCTGGGACGTTATCACCTTGAGCAAAGAACCAGCTGCTGCCATCAGAACTTGTTTTCTGGTATTTACAACTTTCACCCTCAAACGCAGGTGTTTCATGACATTCACTTTTACAAATGCAGAAAGACATGGAAGAATGAGGGAGGAGATCCGTCAGTCATGGAAAGTAGAGGTTTGATTGGAATGATTGTGTAAAATATTGTAAAAAAAAACTAAACAAAAAAACTTAAAAGCAACAAAGCTTTTAGGTCCTGTCTCATTTCTTCTATTGATCAGCTTTCCAGAGAAAACAGACACTGTTACACCCTTCAGCCTGTTCTGGCTTGTGCTAAGCTTACATGATAGTAAAATGCCCCCCAAAGAGGAATTTTGGATCCTGCAAGACATAAAGTATCCGTCTCTGCAACACAAACACACTCCCCATCTCCCTCCATGCATCTCCTTCTGCGTCACCATTCAACACACTGTAATTGCCGTCTTGGGCACGCACTGTAGAGCAAGAATGCAAAATGCATATGATGAATAGCGAGTTTCGGAGATGCTGAGCAGCCACACCGTGCTTCAAACTCAGAATGCAACCAGCTCCCATGAGATGAGGCGAGTGGATTCCTTTCCCATCACTTCTATTTTTTTATTTTTTATCACTTCTCCTTGAGTTCAATTTCGACTTTTTGCACTCACATAAACCAGAATATGAGAGACCAGGACAAAACAATTATCGAGTTCTGCCAATAAAACACATTTTGTGCTGTCAGCTGATGTTTCAGCGCATGTGACGTCAATTGGACACTGAACTGCTCTGTAATGGCTGGTAGAAAGCAACAAAAAAAAGTCTGCAAGAGGCAGTGTAATCCTGGGACTTGCTGCCAAAAGACTGTGTGTATTTATGCCTCTGACATTACACATTTATCTAAATATGCTTGCATCTCAACAGCTGCTTCCTTCTCTAGTTCTCAAGCCAAGATTTTGGAATTAGTCAAAACTCCCTTATTTATTCTTGCAAACAGGTGTTTTTTATTGCCACCTCTGCTATGTAACAAAGTGAAACCTGTAATTAATTTCAATGATGCCAGCCTCACCGAGTTACACAATGTTCACGATGCGAAATGACTTCCCTGTGCATGCCGCGGTTTTCATATTGGCAGTCAAACAAGTATGCACAGATCAAAACCGATGGGAAATTGTGAGACTGACACCGCGACTTGCCGGCTGTACAAGAAGTTAGGATGAATCAGAAAACCTGAGATGCCCTGAAGCTGCCTTTGACTTTAAAGTAAGCATTAAACACAAGAGCCATGAAGCCATAGTGTAGATTTCCCCCCTTTTTTTTTTTTCCAAATGAGTTCTAGTATTGGGCACAATCTCTGTTGGAAACTTTGCTCCATGCACATAGATACCAAGATACTTAGTGAAACATGAAGGTCAAGCATACAGTCAGTGAGCCGTCCAGAAAACTGGCTTTGACAATATAATCTGAGCCCCAACCAAAACAAGACATTTAGCTACACGCAGTGAGGGGTGTATTAATGCCATGTGTGATTTCTGGATTTTTTTTCCTCAGTGAAATATTCATCTACCTGTCACTGTCATTTGGAGAAGTGAAAGTGCCAAGTTAGAAAGTGTGACACACTTTGAGTCAAAGCATACCTCACCATTGCATCACAGCTTTTTTTTTTTTCTTTTTTCTTGATATAGTAAGGTATAGGTTTAAAATCAGAGAGCACTTCAGGTGACCTTCAGGGGTTCGTCTGCTCCTCTCAAAGTCGTCAATCGGCTGCCGTAAATCTAAAAATTACACCTCTAGTTTGAAATGCTAGGGCCCTGTAGTTAAAGGGTCGGTTTGGGGCTGGTGGTGATACAGCTGAGCACAACACCTGGAATCCCTCAGCAGCACCAATGAGCTCTGATGAAAAACAAATGTCAGCACCCCCGCCCACCACAACCCACCCCCCCACCCCCATTCTGTGAAGCCCTGCAGCAGGACCGGGCTGTGTTTACCCTGGATGGGATAAACTATAGGCTACTGCCAGATCCACTGCCAGCACACTGACTCCTGACCCATATTCTGAGGGTCAGGGAAGTTCACGAAGGTTTGAGAATAGGTCTGCTACCACTACTTCAATTACTACTACCAACAGCAGTATTAACAATGATTAAAGAACACATGCAATAACACATTACTATATAACACAATAATACTAATACTGCCATTTCCAAATAGATTCTAGATAACAGCTTATAAAGATCTATATGAGCTTGACTGGAACCACTTACTGACACGTGGTAAAAAGTTGGAAAAAAAAGTTGGAATTATATTATCATTGAATTTTTTTTTATCAATTATTAATTTCAAAATCGAGGATCATTTCCTTGACATGCACCATATGACATGTTTGATGGATACTTATATTGATGTTATTTTATTCAAATTGTTAAAAACTTCTTTTTTTTTAAATCACCATCATGTGTTTTTCTCGTTTCTACTGACAAGATGATATTCAAAGCCTTTACCTGATGGTCGGCCAATTGCAATGACTCACTAAATTGCAGTGGCAACTTTGGCTGCCAGGAATTAGACGGCACCATCTGTCAGCTTTTAGAGTAAAGCTCCTGTTGATACACTTATAATTATTGCTGCTAGGGATAACGGACCTCGGCGACCTCTTATTTGACGATTAATTAATTGGGCTACAACTCCAGGTTGACTCATCTCCACCTTTCCAAATCATTAGGCCTGTAAACGATGAAGTCATTTAAATGGCTGTAATGAGATTGATTATCACGTATGTAGAAATACGAAAATCGAACTTTACTGCCAAGTTGAGGTGCTGGTGAGCCCCTCCGGCGGCGCGTGGGTACTTTGCGTACGGCTCAATGAATGGATACACATCGAAACAACAAGACAGCAAAGTTAGGCTACAACCTACCCTGGAGATGGTTAACGGCGTGCTGAAATCCCGTCCTCCCACCAGCCGAAAACCCCAAGGAGAGGGTCCCTTTAGTGTCACGGTCTGGGTCATGTTTGTCGTAGAGACGGCGAGAGGGAGACAGACAGATGACAAGGCTGACTGAGAAGGCAAATGTCCGCGGTTCCTTGATACACCAGTAAAGAGAGCCAACGTGAACTGAGCGAGTGAGTCCTCTGCCCAGCTGCTAGGCAACGCTGTCCCGACCGTGAAAACTTTCCTCCCCTCCTGATTCAAGTTTAAATAACGAAGCCGCCTCTGACGTGGGATGACGGCTTGTCCTGCCCCCCTGCACCCGGTCTGTACAGAGTGGGAGGGGACCGAGCTGTCCGCGGGAGTCACAGTAATCCGCGTTTTGTTCAACACAGCAGGTATAAATGTGAGTTATACTGTGTATTCCATCATCAGCTGAATAGGTGGGTGGTGTGTGTGTGTGTGTGTGTGTGTGTGTGTGTGTGTGTGTGTGTGTGTGTGTGTGTGTGTGTGTGTGTTTGTGTGTGTGTGTGTGTGAGAGAGAGTCCGTGTGTCCCTTTTGTTTCCTTTATTTTCCTTCTTCCTTCTTCTCTTGCTATTCATTCATTTTTTATAAGGGTGATGAAAAGTTTTTCTAAATGAAATGGGGTGTTTTCTTTTTGCTCCCTGCTGATCATGGTGGAAAATGCAGGTCTGATTAACGTTGAATGGATCTACCTCAAGCAGCACCATAAACATTTACATTTCACTATTTTCTATTAGAGTGCATGTTAGAATCAATTAGCCTTGAGTCCTGATATTAGATATAGTTTATTAAGAAATGTATTTAATAGCCTAAACACTACTCCATGTGTGATTGCCTGAAATTTGCAGTTTGATGCGTTTGATGAGTCCATTAATTTGGAAGTAATAGGGTAAAGTTCTTGCTTGTAGTTAGTTCTAGTTAGCATGCTAATATTCACTAATCAGCACTAAACACAAAGTACCGCTGAGGCTGTTGGGAATGTCATTAGTTTTGCAAGTATTTGGCCATAAACCAAAGTACTGGATGAAGTTCTGGAGGAAACGTCAGGGGATCCCTAAAGGTATTAAAATTCATTCTGTGGAGAACATGAATGTGTGTACGCTACTAAATGTCATGGCAATCCATCCGACAGTTGTCAAGACATTTCACCAAAAAAAAACCCAACAGACCAACGTTGCCATCCAAAGAGCCACTAGCTACAAGCGTGACTATGAAGAAATGAAAACATAGACGGGGGCTCACAAAATATTCCAGCCTTCAGGTCTTTGGAGGATAATCTGGGCATCCAATAAAAACTAAGGCCAGTCAATAACTCACTGATCAGAGTCTTAAGCAAAAGGCCGTAAGGCCCGTATATCATCTTTAACATCTTCTGGACACTTCACTGGCAGAAAAGACCTCTCCCATTTGTCAGGGGATGTCCTCGTATCCTCCTTGCCCCACTTCTCGATTCTTTAAGTTTCCCAGCCAATTACCGAGAGCATACAGGTTTTCTTCTGCAGAGGGGATGATCTCATAGACATTCCTGGGAATCTGTCTTTCAGACAACTGCAGGCATGTGGCGCTCTGTCTGAAGATCTGACTCAGTGCGAGTCAGACAAACCCACTGGATCTAAACATCAGGTATCCTCGCGTCCCTGAGTGACACTGTTCTCAACGTCTCTTGTGAACTTTGCACAATGAGCTGCTGTGACGAAACAACTGAAAAGTGATGCGCACGGCGATGATCCAGGCTGTGAGACTGTTTGAACAAAAGAAAACAAACAAGAGAGAGAATATGGGTCAGATGATGCCCCTCAAAAGTCACTGAGTGTATCAATTCAGTGTACACAAACCTACAAACCTCCTCTCAGGACTTTGGATTCAGACAAACGCAAATAAGCCGACACATAATCAGTCACATGCTGACACGTTAGACATGCTTGTGGAAAATAAGCACTTTCCTATCTCCCAATAATCCCACATTTTCACAACAAAATTTTAGGAAGATCTTAAAAAAAAAAAACATATCCATGCAGTAATTTGTACAGACAAAGCTAATCTTATTTCACCACGTGTCATCAAGCAATATGTACAGACTGCCGTTGTACTTGTTACCACGGCTACATCAAAGGATGACTAACCAGAGACCAAGAAAGGATGAGAGGGCTGAAGTCTGCGCTGGAGATTTGTTGAGCAGATGAACGGGCTGACATTTCGGATATGTATCTTCTTCAAAGCCTGTTGCCAATAAATCTGAGTCAAACTACAGAGAGCTCCCATCTCTCTGTTCTTTTCCCCCTGGATGGTCATCATTCGACATACCCTTGGCAGCATCTAAAGAAATCCTTTTAAATGCCCACAAATCTGTCTGATTTTTGCCTCTGCCTTGCGTAGACAAGAAGAACCTGAGGGAAGCAGGTAAGACAAGCGGTGCTGTAATCATGAGCTGTCTACCTCCATCTGGATTATCTCTGCTGTCTGGGAGAATGATCTCATCTAAGCACAAAGGCTTCTTCACTGGTAGTAAATAGAGTCTGATGGTTATTGATGTTGTCAAACAAGTAAACCCTGTAATCTCCAATACATTTATTCTCATGAAATGAGTAAGAATTTTACTGATAGAAATGTATTGTTAATAGAAAGAGTTTTTCCTAACTGGTGCACGCACATTACCAAATTTGATAGTTAGTTCAGGACTGATACAGTGGGTGCAGAAATTTATGACAATAGAAAAAACCTAGAAACTTTTCAAGACAAAAATCAGGGTCAGAATGACTAAAAGCAACATTAATGCTGACAGCAGCGATAAGCAATATTTTAATATTAACAGTGGATTAGTTTACTACTTGTAAGGTGAAAGGAGTTGCCATAATGACAAACTCAGATAATTATCAACCCACTACAGCTCTATAGAGCTTTTTTAGCCTCTTTCAGCTCATCGTTTTGGTTTCAAAGGCAACGTCTTCACCGTTTGGTTCATTCTAACAACTCATCAATCCTGTTTCCACTGAAAAACCTCTGATAAACCCACTGTACACCACCTGTACAGCACCAAACCACAGACGCAGTTAGTGACTAGCTGGTGAACACACAAAATTAATTATAATATAATGCTGCTACATGTCTGACAGATATGTGTAAAAGGGCAAGTGGTTGCTAACACATTCCCCTCAGTTAGCGAATACTATCTCAGAGTTGGGAACAGCTTTTTGCGATGCACTCACGTGGCCAAAAATCAATTCATTCAGGTTTAAGTTCATTTGTAATCAAAAGCCCACATTTATCATTGTATTACCAGAATTCTTTTTAGCATCACCACCACTGTTTTCACTGAGGTCCAGGAGTCTGCTGCAGAAAAATCTAGCAGCGCCTGCCTGCTAGCATCTTTGCTGCACTGACAGAAAAACACAGGTTCTTTACTCGGTTTCCCCGCTCACACAACAGTTGGTATAGCTTTATGTCCCCTGCGTTGAACATGGTTAATTCTTCTGCATGACACAGGCGGGAAACAATGGTGCCATTTACCAGTGCTGTGCCTGGAGCGCCCTATGGGGGAGCAAATAGTTGCAGGGAAATGATGAAGCTTAATTTATGTGGTTGCAATATTGCTGAGTCAGAAATGAAAAACAGATGATTTCATAGCATAAGACTGCCACAGCCCCAAAGCTATCTCATAAGAATGCTGCAGACGTACACATAAACCATCAGCAAGTTGATGTGATTACAAATAATTGACGGGGAAAGGATGATACCGGAGGAAATACTCCTCTTTTTCTGAAGAGCATGTGTCCCCTTCTCTCTTTTCTCACAAAGCCAGACTTATCTGCTCAGCATTAGCCAGTCAAGCTGCTAAGTTGTGATCAGTTTCATGTGTGTTAGTGTATAAGTATGAAGTACTGTGGCTGAAAAAAAGCCTCAGTAAATGTCAGAATGGAGGCAAGAATAAATGTAGTCAAATTTATTCATCTCACATATCAGTCATTTTCAGACCAAAGTAATTGCTTCATAAATCAGTGTGGTTATAGTTTGCCAACCTGGTGAGAAGACTGCTGAAAGAATAACAATCAACCTTTACACAGCTATCCATCTTTGGACATGTAACTGAACGACTGTTTCCTGGCCACACATGCACACACGCACACACACACACACACACACGCACTGACCAGATGCTAGCAATGAATATTTAATGTGGTGCTGCAGCCTTACTGTTGTTGGAATAACAAACAGATGTGAATGGATCTTCATGTGCAGTCCATTAATATGAGAAACAATCGAAGTAATATAAAATATTCTCTCACTGTTAGGACAGTGTGCTGACATGGAAACAAAAGAGATTAAGTGCGTAATTAACCCATAAGTTAAATGAATTTTTTTTTTCATTGTTTTTTATGAAATATTATTAATATACTATACATTTTGATGCCTGAATCTAACTGCACATAAAGAAGCATGAGTAGGTGGGACTTGCTATTATGTAGTTTTTTGTAAAGGAACACATCTCATCAGGGGCCCAGCATTTCCTTTTGGAGATGTGGCAGACCTGTTTATACTATATATATTTGTCATGGGACAGGACATTAGAAAATGAGTGCAGTTTAGTACAATTAAGTGTACAGGGCTGGACTATGACCTGGAGGTGTAGGTGTCTTTGCAGCTTTTTGACCAGCGCTGTGCAAAAAGACATGTTGCTGCATGTCCCCTCATTATATCCACAGTTGCTCAGAATAACAACGTCACTAGGCAGTGTTAGTTTCATAATCATATGGAGTAACAAACTTTGTAATGTAATAATTCACAACATGTACCTGCATAAATATGAGGTGCATTTTAGATAAAGTGTCTTGTATCTATTCAACAATATCTCCAACCTAAACGACCATCGTTTGCCCCTACCCATGGACACAACCCGTAGCAGTGTACCAGCACTGGGAGTATTAGACCTTGTTTGTCATGGTAACAATAATGAACACGTGGTTAAGGTTGTGAAACGTCATGGTCTGGTTCGGTTTAGGCATAAAAACTACTTGGTTAGGTTTAGGAAAAGAACATGGTTTGGATTGCAAAAAGTATTTCCTTAAGGGTAGAGGACCTTCGTCGTCATGGTTACAATAATGGGTTAGGGGGTTGGGTTAAGGTTGTGGAACGGTCATGGATCAAAAAACCTAATTTGACTGTTGGTTACAAAGGAGCTGCGTCTCTGTGTAACAACCACCGACCCTAACCTCCTCCTCACGCAGACTTTGTCGCTCTATATACTACGTCACCTGACTTCCACCTTTGCTCCAGTCATAATTACTGTGGTCGCTAGAGGTCACCTGTAAAATAAATTACTTACACAGACAACCTGTGGGCTTGTTTTTTACAGGACAGTCTCCCAACATTGTTTCCACATACACTGCCGTCCGTAAGTATATGGTGACTAGAACATCTTCTATTGTATTGGAACTGTTTTCCACCAGATTGTTTTTCACAATTAAAACAGTGACTGCGGTTTAAGTGCTGACTTTGGGCTTTTAGAGGGTCTTTACATGCATACTGGGTGAACAGAGTCAAATTTGTAGCCTCCTTAAAAGAAATATGACCGCATCACTCAGCACTCTGTCAGCACATGCCCTGAAACAACATATGTTTACATTTAAGTGGCAAAGTCCTCAGCTGTTGGGATTATGACTCTCAATGTGCGGCAGTGTTGCTGTAGAGCTACATACAAGAAGTCAGACTTAAACACAGGAGGCTGCTGTTTGTTTCTTGTTTCATATTGACAGCCAATGTCAGTTTCTCCCCAACTTTAACCAAGTTGTAATACTGTTACCATGACAACCTGACCCTAACCTTAACAAAGTGGTCCTTTTAACCCAAACCATGATCTTTCCCTAAACCTAACCGAGTCATGTTTGTGCCAAAAATAAACCAAACTTTTTTCAAACTTTTAACCATAGTGTTGTCACATCACTTTCTTCACATTATATAGGGCCGTAAGATCAGTAACCGCTTAACCCTTACCCTAACATGAACTAATGAGATGTGTTTTGCCCTTTAATTTGGAGGACCTAACCCTCATTATACATAGTCCTCAACCCTAGCCCAATACTTGCTGGCTGATATGCAGTAAGATGGTTTGCTGGTCACATATTGCAACTTAATGCTTAAATTCATCTTGAGTGGCACTCGTGATCATACCTCACTCACTACTACTTCTATATTCATTTTATCTGTGACTTCCTCCCATCTTTTCTCACGCTGCTCCTCCCTACCTCTCTCCTTCTCATACACGCTCCTTCTTTCTAATTAAGCTCACCAGGAATGAATCATCAAATACCAAGCCGTCCACTGAAACCGAAATGAGCTATGGACAAGTCTTCCGCAGTATCACAAACAAAAAAAAAAACCCTAATTGGCACCGAGCCCTCTCATTACAGCAGAGTGAGCCAGCCTGATGCTGCGATTGTAGATTTCAACCATGTAAACAATGTAAGAAGAGCAGTCATTGAACAGGCCCACAGCAGCAGGAGTGGCATGAGGGCTTTTACATCTGCACTATTTAAATTAAATAGTTGAATTAGTCTGTGAGACTTACGGATGTGGTAGACATTTCTTAGGAACTTCTTACGCCACAACAGTTAGTCACAGTTTTTGGATTCACTTCACTGCTGTTGTTTTTAGTAATTTTGACCCTGATCTTTGTCTTGAAGAGTTTCTAGGTTTTTTCTACTGTCATAAACTGAGGGTCTAAATGGAGTTGGTTGGGTTTGATTTCAGCCCTGCTTAAATAGTCATAAATATTTGTTTTTACAAGCAGCCGCAGGCTGGATGTGTCTGAATAAGTCTGACCTGAGCAGCGCTGAAATGGTGTTGTGGTAACAAACGACCCACACAGATGAGATTTTATCTGCTAGACAAATAATTGATTACAGTTGTGTTTGCATGCGGAGGATGCCTGCCTCGTGAGCAAAAGATTTGAAAGCACTGATCTGCACTTGCTCTGCGTAATAAAACAGATTAAATTAATACCAGGAACTGAACCCCTGCCGGTGGAGATAAAGAGAACTGAAATGAAGGGAAATGATGTTCCAGGCCTCGAGTTTGGCTTTGGAATCATCTGATGTTGATTCAAATCTCATATAATCGTCACTAAATGCCCCTGCAGATATTACTCCAGATCAACGCTGCAACAATGCATTCTTTGTGCCTGTGCTGGATAATTCTGAGCCAGGAAAGACACAGCAGTGTTCCTCGTGTGCACACGTGCCAGCTGTTCACAACTGAGTTCAGCACTTTAACTGCTTTGTTTGTATTTACAGTTGATGTGCAATAACAGAGAGTTGAAGGCCAACCCCAGTGATGCCGGCCGGCAGGCCTGCCTCTGTGACTGCCTGACGCACGGCTGCTAATGTTTATACACATAATATGCGTACACATAGAATGTAAATATGCATAGAACACGATATGAATGTATTAAACAGTCTACATCAACATTATGAATGTAATTAAAACAATGACGTGTGTAATAAACATCTGTTTCATTTTCTTCACAAGCCAACAAAGAAGTGTTTATTGGAAATCAGATCCTTGGCTATTGATGCAATATTTATCAAACAAATCATGCACTGATATCCCCAGACTGGCATACTGTATATCGAAAGCATCGAAGTGCATTTGCTCACTTAAGTACCTGCACTTAACTTGAATGCTTTAATTTTGTGCAACTTGCTCTGCATGTCATGCCCCTTTTGCATTGTTGAACATCAAACTGTGCCAAATTATAACACCGATGCATCTGACTTATGAATGAATCAGTCCTGTTAATAGTTTCATACTTTTACTTCCAGGGTCTGTTCGCTTGCAAAAACCAAAAACCAACAACCAACCTTTCACTCAAAGGATCGGAATACTTCTTTCCCCATTTCATACTGTAGTAGTGTCATAGCGTGAGGTATTTTAACAGTAGCTGTGCGCTTGCAATCCCTGATACTAAATGGGTTTAACAAGCTCAGAGCTGTATGATCCCTCTCGTCTGTTAATTGTGGTTAGTAATTGGAAACTCCTTTGTTGGTTATGGAAATGTTACAAAGCTCCCTCTGTGGCGCTGTACTGTAAACTAAGATTTTCATTTTGCCTGTAAAACTTGTAGGCTCGTAACACGGAGAGTGAATTTTCAATAAGTGTTGTGCAGAGTTTACCTCAAAATCAAGACGAACAAAAAAAAACAAGTGTGTCTAGTGTGAAAACCTCTGCTCCCTGCAGCATTTTAATTTTTTTTTTCAAAACCACAACTGTGTCACTTTGCCTTGCTTCAAAGGATGAGCACAAACCACCAAACACGACTATCTTTGACTCTGAGGCCTCACAAGAGGAACAGGTGTTGTGAAGCAGAGCTAAAAGATTACACACATCATAAACCAGAGGGGAAGTCCCCCCGATAAGCGAGTCCATCAGAGTTTATCTCAGCCATTCAAGGCAATTGTGAATGTGCTGCTGAAGAGCGAGTGTACAGAGGCAAAGGGAGATTCAAACAGGAAGATGCATTTAATTTATTGTGTAAGCCCAATTAACCCTCAACTAAAAAAAAAAAAAAAAACAGCTGTGGAATAATTGCATTCACTATTGCTACTGAAGGAAATTGTATTTGCCAAAAGCTTAAGGAAATAAAATGACAAATCCCTCAGATCCTCTTCATGAAAATCTCTGTCTTTTGTGCTTCTGCTTCATTTAATTCGAGTTAAGAGAAGAAGCGCTATCGAGAGCAAGTACATACTATACACACTGCAAGTAAATGTAGTGTTTATACAATATGACCGTATTCCTTATGCCTGGGGGCCATAAGGGCCCTTGGAGTCCCAGAAAAGTTTAAAAAAAAAATTGTCTAGCGTACTTGATTCATGTTATTCAAGATTTGCCATTTATCCAAAGATACATCTACTCCTTCTCTCTCATTGAAAAATCGAATTAATATGCAAATACTGTTCATTTCAAGAGTTAAACTGTCTGTCCGGGCCAACACCCACATGAAGTAAAAAACACATTTATGAGCAGGATTTTAACAAAAATGTTTCTTTATTAGAGTCACTGACATCAAGTATCTGTTGTTGATGTAATTGTCTAGGTAGAATTTATGTTTGGGATGTTTTGAACTACAGAACAGTTCTGATCAGCGCTTGGTCTAACTCTGAGCCGGTGGTAACCCTTTGGAAATCTGGTATATCATTCATCAAAAGTGTGACATGAGTCACTCCAGCTTCCTGTGACCTAAAAAAAAAAAATCGCTGCTTCTTTTAAAGTCATTTGAGCCCAGCTTCCTCTTTAATTCACAGTTCATGAACAGTGACTTTGATGTTTTTGATGTTCATAGTTTTGTGGCCCACTCAGCAAAACTTCCATTCAGTGGTACGTGCTGCTTGAGCTCAAACCACCTGACCACCCACGACACGCAAGCAAATGCAATGCAGGACACCAGCATCAAGGGTTTTTGTTGGACATGTCTGGTCCTGAATTTGAGACCAGTGTCCACACACACACACACACACACACACTCACAAACACATAAAAGGCTGTGTGTCCCCTGGGGGACAGGCAAGTTAGATAAAGCATTTCCTACACTGCTTGAAGACAGAGTCGTGATGGTTTGGTCGTGTCAGGATGATTTTCATAACTAAGGTTAAAATTTGAACACACACTGCCTTTTAGTGTAAAGTTGAGTCTCTTCATTTAAACAAACCTATCCGCAGATTAGGTTTGAAAGCCCGAGTGAGGTCTTTGGAAATGAAACATGTGGCTTGAAACTCGGTCTGTAACTGTACGTAACCTTTTTTGGGCCTGTAGTGGAAAGCAGGCTGAAGTACGATCATTTCCCACAGGACCCCTAAATAACTCTGATTTTAACGTACATGCAGCCAATAGTAAGTGTCCACATCGTAAGATCACAGTGTTCCTCTCTGAGGAGCGCTGGAACATGGGATGAATTATAGCTACTGGGCAGCAGCTGTTTAACACCCCCAGCACCACACACACACACACACACACACACACACACACACACACATACATACACAAACAAGGAAACATACCCAAGTAGACCAATTAAATAAAACACTGAGGGAGTCCTTGTTTAGAGTATAATGTCAGAGCTATGAAGTTCTGGATTCCCCAGAATATCCCCAGCAAAGAAACGAAACAAAAAAAAAAAAAAAACACAATTTATTTGTGAAGTTCAGGAAAAGCAAAGTTGAAACTGAAAAGGCTTGTGTAAACATGGTTGCAATAAACAACATTATCTCATTATCTTTTCTGTTTCTGTTCCCTCCTCTGTTTCTCCCTTCATCCTTTCTCTTAGGTCTAGCCCTGTACAGGAATGTCAAACAGCACTTGTGAGAAAGAAACATAAAAGAGACCACCAAACACACACACACACACACACACACACACACACACACACACACACACATGAACCCCCACCTACTCACACAAACAGCTACAGCACCCACTCACACACTCACAGGAAATGACCCAGTGTCTGGCTTTTGTTTCATTTTATTTCACGAGAGCTTGTTTACCTGCCTTCCTCTTAAGCCTGAGCAGAACTAAACCAGGCCGCAGTACAGATGGTCAACCCCCTCCAATGGCTTCACCAGCAGTGTGAAAAATGTCATACACACCTTGCAGTGGAATCACTGGCTTGAAAAAAAAAAAAAACCCTGTTTTTCATATTATCGTTTGCAGGGATGACAAATGATTTCTGCCTTTCTTGTGATTTACTGTTTTCAGATGAGCATGGTGTCTAGAAGACTATAAACACATACAAAAGTCTTGGATATTGCATTTTATGCATTCAGTGATCAATCCAACATATGTTTAGAAAAAAAAAAAAATCTACTTTAGGAGAACTCACAGTCAAGAACTTTCCTTTCATAGTGCAAAAAAGCTGCAGTTACTTTGTGATGAATACAGTTGAAGCCATAAAGGTTTTCAACACAAACGTGTCTAATCCATATAATTTCCTTATCTTTTTTTTCTTTTACCAGATGCTGGTTCATATGTCATTTCACTGATGGCTTCAGTGTATGTGTGTGTGCGTGTGTATGTGTGCTGTACATAACCACAGGATGTGTATTTAAGTGTGTGCACTGTTTGGATGAGGGGAGCTGAGTATTTCTGAGACAGCCCTGAAGAATCTCAGAGAACCTGTTTACAGCTTCAGTGGCTTTTGGGGGACTAAGTGAGGGGAGAGTTTAACGTCCTCTGCATAATGACTTCCAGACTATTTCGTGTTGCCTCTCTTTTATGCTACATACCCCTGTCAGGGTCCATCACTGAGTTAATCTCAAAGTAAACAACCTTTTTATGGCATGGTGTGGATTTGACTGATTTATATCTCAGTCAAAGCCAAACTGAGACGCTCACACAGCTCGTATTGGTGATATTTGCTTCTATGGTGAGTAAACTAAACAGAGTCTCCACGCTGGATTTAGAAAATACCAATGGGGCGCACTGCAAGTTTAAGCACATATCATTTTATTAAGGCTGAGTCCCTACACTGCTGCTGCCCGGGTTCAAATCCACTGTCCACTGTCACTAGCTATCATAATAAAGGATAAACGCCATAAAAATACTAAATAAATAAAGTTACCAAAGAATTGATTGAGTTCAGAGTGATAATTGTAATAATTATTAGTAATTAAATCCTATAAGCAACTCACCACCTCATTGTGAAATGAGAAAATTCAAGTCAAGTCTAAAAAAAAAAAAAATCAAGTGACTCACAGTGCGAGGGTAAATTCAATGAGACTTCAGAGATCTTTCTCGTAGTTCACGAAGTTCAGATCACTTGCAACTCTGCACGCTTTCATTTTCTGAATTTGCAAACTCCCCCAAAAGTTTTTTTCCACCACAAAACTTGAAAAGACAAATTGAAACCACACCAATTCAGATAGACAGTTTTCAGGATCAAAATATTTCAATGCTATAAATTCAAAGGTGTTTCAATTTCAATATCGAGCATTAGGTTCTGGTTAAATTTCACAGTAAGGTATTCAATTGCTTTAAAAAAGAAAATTTATTTTGGCCATTTAATGCTTCCATACAGCGTGTGCAGGATTTTGTTTCCTATTGAATGAATGGGTCGACATTTTGTCAGTCATAGTCAGGAGCTAAAATGGGTCAGCTGGGTTTGGGGTTTTCTGGTGGATCCGCACCTGCCAAGAGTAACAACATGTTTTTATTACACCAGCTCCCAGTAGAGATGAAATTTCTCAAATTTAGGTCAACTCCATTCAAATCTAATTTATTTCCAAAGAACTTAAAAAAAAAAAGGTTAAGGTTAATCGCAAATGTTCTTCAAACACCCAACAGAGACAGAAATAGACATAAAAACCCAAAAGGCTCACACTCTCAGTAGCTGACAGTCGGGACACTGTAGATCCATCACAGTCAGCATCCAGGCTTCTACTGAGATGTTATCATATAATTCAATCTCCGCTCCCTGTGCTTTGAAAACCTAATTCAGTTACAGGTGCACTAATGTTTGCCATTTGTTTTTGTTGTGTTTTTTTTTATTTTTTTTATTTATTTTTTTTTATTTTAGGTGAGACGGTGTGTAAGAGGTGGGTGGGAGGCTTGTTTCTTTTTTTAGCTACTTAGCTAGATGGTTCTGCTGATGTCAGTGACATCATGTCTCGTCTGGATATGTTTAAAATCTTTGCCAGAGGAAAAAAAAAAAAAAAATCAGAACCACAGATAGACATGATGTTTTCAGTTTTATTTTGAAGGTTTCGCCTCTACACAGTTGCATAAACGGAAAGTCCCTTGAATCCTACTGACTGGATCTACACCATGATATCTGATTGGCGTGGCTCAAAGTTTTTCTTTTGTCTGACAGGAAAGAAAAACTGTCTTTTTTTTCCTTTCTCTTTCTGCCTGTGTCTGTTTTCCCAGGAATTGGCCTCTCTTCCTTAAACAGCCTGCGGTTTTTAAGATGCATGCGGTTTTTGGCCTCAAGTGATCAGTTTGCGATTCAGTATGAAATGGGAATAAGGCTTTCTCTCTCTCTCTCTCTCTCTCTCTCTCTCTCTCTCGCTCTCTTTTAAAGATTGCCATCCTCCCTTGGCTCCTTGATTGCTCCAGCACATGTCCGAGGGAGTGTATTTTTGTACGCCTCCCTATGCTGCTACCAGTCAATCACCCTTTCCAAATGAGAACAAAGTGCCCTGGATGTTGATGTAATTTGACAGCCAGCAGCAGCTCTACAAACCCAAGGTCAGGGAAAACTACATTTTTGTGGATTTGGTGGGCTCATCATTTACACACGAGGGATGATTTGACCTGCTGTCAAAGATTGTACAATGTAGGAAAGCAAACAATTTTGAAAATGAACTTGAAATTAAAACCCAAATAAACTGAATACACACAGTAAAAATGCATGGTTCAAACACTCAGATTGAATCAAGGCAACAGATCCAACTGGGTCATGGAGCAACATCCATCCCCTCACTACCAGGTGAAGAGGGAAAGAAATGGATTCTGCCAGCAGGCGTCTGTTAATCTGCCTTTCTCATTCGCGTCTTTTATTGCTGTGGGAACTTCTGAAACAGCAGACAGGAGGGAGGTTTCCAGTCCTTGTGCAGTATGAAGTCCACAACGACTACGGCCCTCTGTGGACCCAGAGCATCTCTCTCCGGAGACGCAACCTCCGGGACCGTGTCTTTAAAGGGTCTTCCCCCGAGTGACCGCTGTCCAGTTAGTGTTATAAACCGATTGGGGCCAGTTCTTGGAAAGGAGTGTGAGTTGGTTTCAGTGTTGTCAGATCATAATACATGATGTATAGGTGGAGGTGACTTTGGCAGTGACTCTGGACGGAGAACTTCATCTTCAATACCTCAGGTGAAAATAAACTCACAGTCACAGTCAATAAAGTCACAGATGTCATCTATTTTACCCTTTTCTATTTTATGTATTACAACTATTTGGGGCTGTAACAAATGCTTGTTTTCATTATTGATTAATTTATACTTTTTTCAATTAATCAACAGATTTTTTTGGGAAGTTTATAATGTCAGAAAAGAGTAAAAAAAAATGCGAAACCCCATTTTTTCGAGGCAAAAGTTCAAACGTCTTGTTTCATCACAATCACATAAAAAAGAAAGAAAAGCAGCGAAGCCTCACTAATGAGAAACTTCCTACTGGCTTTATTTCATCTTTAAATCCATGAAATGAGTTTATTGTAGTCATGAGCAAAAGACTACGTGAAAATAGAAACCAAAACATTTTAATATTGTACTTACAGTAATTGCAATGCTTAAGAACATCTCTCTGTTTTCACTTATGCAGACTGAAAGATGTCTTTGTCTCTTGCTCCTCTCTTGTATGTGCATATATGCACATGCACACATTTTTTCTTTGCTATATTGTTTTATTGCCATGTAAAGCAGCGCTTTTTATAACATCACATCCAGCATCAAGTGAGGATATGTTTCAAACTGCAGCTCCGACCCGGTCAGTCAGGGACATGCCTCCTACACCTTCCTTCTGTATTTCACAACCGTAAAAGGCTGTGACCTGTTTGCGCATCTGTTGGAGCTGCCTGCCTGTTCACTAGAAAGAGCTGAGTCAATATTGGTGAAGCCATAACTCACTGATAAGCTGAATTGTTAGATAATGTTCCGGTGACAGGAGCCTTTAGTCAAATGAGATATGTGCAAACAGATACACTTCCACGCAATCTCTCACAAAGGCACGTGTATTTACCAGCTTGTGTGCACAGTGAAAGAAGGGGAAAGGCTGAAATGGACAGAAACAGATGAAGGGCATGTACTGTAAATTATACAGAATCACACTGAAGTGATCAGGGAGCCCTTAAGAGGCAGAAGTGACCCTGAAAGGTGATCTGTTTTCCTTGACCTTTTCTGTTTATCTTTAACTGTTCCTGAATTTTCAAGATTGTTCCAGACTTACAGTCTTCTGTGTTTGACTCTTGTGGGTGCTTATTACCAACTTTTACTAGTTAACGCTGACTTTTCCACATTTGTCCCAACTTTTCATTGTGGTTGTAAAATTTTGCAGGTTATTTCCATAAAAAAAAAAAAAAAAGAAGTTATCCTTCATTTTACTAGATGATATTCTCAGAACTTTGGTGTTATTCCCACAGTTTCACATTTCCAACTTTTTAGGTTATTTCAGGACAATTTTTCAGGTCATTCTGAATTTTTTGTGTTATTTTCCAAACTGTTTATTGATTTGATATTATGACACATGTTTCAGTGTTACTCCAGAATTTATAGGCTTAATCCTTGGGGATTATTTTTTTTTATATTCAGAAATGATTATTATTTTAATTAGCACAAGTTTAAGCCTTTTGTTTTTAATTGCATCATTCTCAGAGTGGAAGTAATGGTGACTCAGTGTTAACACAGTGCACAGACATGCAAACTGCTCACAGAGCGGTGGCTGTTAGACGAACTAGTGACTTTAAATTGCCCGTAGCTGTGAATGTGAGTGTGAATGGTTATTTGTCTGTTTGTGTCAGCCCTGTGACGGACCGTGCGGGGTGTAACTCTCACCCGTATGAGCCCCCTGTGACTCCCAGCGTGATTAGTGGGTAAACGAGAGTGGATGGATTCACATGCTGTCAGAAGAGCTTTCAATAACACACCAATCAAGCCAACTTTGAGAAGCGTTTCCTGCGATTACTAAAGGTTTCTGGTGTCAGACACCACCCATTTGGGACTCCAAGCTCCCTAAAACAAATGTGAAGGATTACCTCCAAATAGTATTTGACATCAGTGTGGTTGGAACAACACTTTGTCTCTTCTGTCCCGAGGGGCCTCATTTTGTCAGCGCTGACAGACAGCTCATGTAACCCAATCCTCAGGTACTGCAGCCCTGAGTCTTTACTTGGCACACACACGCGCACACACAGACACACAATTACACACACACAAACACAAAGCGAGAGACCACAACAAAATGTGCCGCATGTGCTTCACAAAAATGTTAACGCTTTATTTGAACCCACTAATAGTTTAAGGACATCTTACAGGATGGAACAAAAAGCTGCATCTTTACCTGAGAGAGCAGAAACACTCATGGGAATGCTCCCCCGCACACAGCAGACTGGATGATCCCTCCTTTGTGCTTTTAATGTCTTTTTTCTGCCTCATTACCTGTTTGGAGTCACTGGACCAGACACACACAGACACATACACACACTGAATTGTTTTCTCTGTGTCTTACTGTGTTGTTTAAACTCCCACCAGGGTGGAATAAATGGTGCACAGACCGGAGTCACCGCCGAGCCCCTGAGCTCAGCAGATGAGGTTTGATTAAAGCCCGTGAAACCCAAAACTTGGTCTGTGTGTGTTCACTTTCAATCATTCAGGCTCACACACGAGCAAGAGGTCAGGTAGTACACCAGAGAGACGACACGCATAACTACTCACACACACACACACATGTACTAGGCTGTCTCTTTGTGTGGGTCCTCTTTAAATCAGCGCTGCAAAACAAGGGAGCATCTTTGACCTTATGACCTTTCTGATGCATGACTTACCAGCCTGAGCCAAGTACAGGATGAGCCGTAACGCAAGGAAGCACTCGAAACATCTGGAAAACCTTAACCCTCAGCTAAATGAATGGGTGGAAGTAGATGCTTGGTTTTATGTAGTCATTTTGTCATCACGTGACACTCCAAAACATGATGGAGCTGACTCTAGACAGAGTCAGAAAACATATTTTCTGCACTGACGTCACACTCACAAAACATTGTCTCCAGCACCACGCATGAAAGATTTATAACACATTCCTCCACTGTGTTTTACTGTTTGTTTACTCCTCTCTGTTTCTGTGCGTCAAGATGTGTGACATGCCAGACATTCAGTTCTCTATATGTAATTACTAAATGACAGTTTCACAGGCTTTTTTTTTTTTAGCTTCTGCTCAGGTGTGAAAATTACCTGATGGTTGGCGGGGTGTTTCTTCAACCTTGACAGCATGGCAAGCAAAATACCTTTGTGTTTAGCTAAGAGGAGCGACGCCCTGTTGTGTCAACAAGATCAGATTTATGATCAGATTTATTATACTGCATCATCGTGGTATATGTGGGAATGGTGGCTTTCCTGAACTGCAGATATGCTACAAACAAACAGATAGGCCTTTTCATCTGTATTTTGGGAAATGTGACAGATAATGTCAGACAGTGATTACATTCAATCTACTGTAAATCCTTACAGTGTTAAATGCTCAACGGGCAAAGAGTGACATCTGCTGGCCAAAGTATAAACAACACGAATACCAGTTGTGGATTTCTCATGCCAGTGGTTCCCAAATGTTATGGCTTGTGAATTCCTAAAACAAAGTTAGTCTTGTGACCGCTTGTCATAGGTTACATAGGAGTAAGAAAAAATAAGTAAATCCATCAGATAATTCATAGGTAAAACAAAAATTACATATCAAAAAATGTAAACATGGGTTTGTTTAGCAGAAATATGTTTGTTTTCTTCTCTCCTATCCTTGGGAACCTTCGTTCTAAGCCATTAAGCATTAGTGTAGTGCATCAAATAGTGTTTGTTTTTCTGATCTCTGTTGTCAACACACATCAGTCAGCTCAAACCCAGCTGATGAAAGCTTCTACATACACACCCAGTTGTCTCCCACGGAGAAAAAGGAGCATCACATGTTACCACAAGCAAAACCAGCGGTTGGTGTGTGCAAAAAAGTAGAGAAGGGACGGCTGGCCACATGAAGAGAGAATTAACACTCTAATGGCGAAGTTAAAGCCATGTGAAGGTGATTAAGAATCTGAAAGAGTGTTTTTTCTTTTGTCCAGTGAATACTTCATATAATAAAATGTAGATAGGTAAATCATAAAATGGACGAACGCTGAATTCCATTTAGCGGCCTCAGCTTCAGGGTCCTGGCATTATGCATGTTAACTCACTGCTTCACTGACACACCTGAAGAACCCAGAGACATCGTTAATGTTATTAGTAACACCTGTGTGTTTCCTATAAATGTCTACTGTGGAAAAGGGTTTTTAGGTTTGTTAAGTGTAGATGTGAAAACACCTGTAATCGTTTCTGCAATTATCTAGTCGGTTAAACAGGAACTATTTGGTAATGGCATTCTTCTCACATGTTAGTTTATTACAATCCTGAAGAGTAAATATATCAAAAATTACAACATGTACATTAGTCATCTGTCTCTTTAAGACTCATTGTAAAGTGTGAGTTGGTACAACCTATTGTTGGTGGGCCTACCTGTGCCTATCTGATGCAGATAAATTGCGTGGAATATACAGAGAGAGAGTGAATATTGTAGGAGAAGCTAGAACTGACACAAGCAGCAAAAAAAAAAAAAAATAGATTAATTAAAGACAAAGATTATGTGAGACTGTGTGGTTAAAAAAAAATCACTGATTCACTCATTAGTAATGTACGACATATTTGCGGTGTCTGCTATTTTCATTAAATCCAATTTGCCTCCTTTCCTTGTGAGTAATGATGAGTCATGACATGGCAGAGATGGAGCAGGAGCATTCAGGCCCTTAGAAAAATGGGGCGTGGATTGTAAGAAAGGATTGTAACCTGAACGTTTCTGAACGGTCAGTTCAAGTGCACAGATATAAGACACCGAATGTGTGCCAGATCAACATAGTTTTATTTAACAATTTGATTAATCTACTATCTTGTGATTTTCTAATTTTTCTGTCAAACTTATTTTAATCATCATTCTGCTATGTTGCTCAGTATAACACTGGCTGAAGTGATTGTGTTTGTGGATTTTGGGGGGACATTCTTGTACTGACCCACACTGACACCTTGTGGTCAAATCACAGTACAACTGTCATCATGCACATTTACAGCAACATAAATCTATGGATTACAATGTCAACCAGAGACAGTAATATATCTACATTCTATGGGCCAATGCAATGAATGTGTTTAAAAGTCAAAATACAACATGTGCCAAATCACAAATAAAAAAAACTGATTGTATTATTAGACTTACTATGAACAATTTATCAATAAAAACCATTGACTGACCATATTCATTTAAAACAGTGAAGATGGACTGTTCTTTCTGTCATGTTATCAGCTAAAATATGTTATTCACTGTGGAGATGATGTAATTGTATAATGCAATCACTAGGAGTGTTTCATCAGATGTGTCCCAGCCCCCCACATGTGTAACAGTACGTGGCTCTACTAAAGAAAAAGCATGTTGTCTCCTCATAAACTTATGGCTCTAATTACGTTGTCTTGAATCTTATATGCCATGGCATAAGTAAATGGAAATGGAAAAGAAACATCAGTGACAGGGGCAACACAGAAACAGAATAAAACAGAAACTTCCAGAACAGCAGATAACTGAATAGTCATGTCCAAGTGATTTTCTCCAGATGGTATTCAGTCCATCCAGGGAACAAGCCCTGGGAAACCCAGATTCAAGCTGTAAACGTGACGGGTTGCATGGATTACACTACCGTAAATATTCTAAAAGATTGAACTTTGTGGAAGAAAGTGAATGAATGGGTACAGGTAAGTATAATTCGTCTGCAGTTGTTCAAGTTGTGTATTGAAAAATGCCCTCCATCCATGACCCTTATTTGTTTTCTGCAACAGCTAAATTTACATCTTTTAAAGGGCTCTTACTGAACTAACCAACTGATATTTATAGACTGGCTGCAGGCCCAATGCGCCATTTACAATGCATTTACAGAAAATACAGAAACATTTGCAGAAAATAGCTGTTAGGGGTGTTCAACATCACTTTCACTTAACGTAATATTGTTTTATCATCCAATATGAACATTATTACTATCATTATTATTATTATTATTATTATTATTATTATTATTATTATTATTAATACATTTTTTTGTTTTTCAGTACCAGCAGTCGTTGTAGCTCTCAGCTGCTGGTTGAAGTGCAAGTAAAATTGCTGCTTGATAAAACCAAACCTTTGCCTATTTGTTTTCTGAGTAACCCGACGGTACCATACATAGGTTAAGAGTCGAAGCTTACGAGGTGCTCTTGAAGGCAACGCAATAAAGCTCAAGGAGGAATGTCTCTGCGCTTCTACTCGTGCTATTAAGGTCAACGCTCCAGGAGGTTCTGTACGTGGCAGCGACCAAAACCCCTCTCTATCCTGTTCATAACCAGGGGGTACCAACTGAAACTGTGTCCACATACCAAGGTGTGACGTTGCTCTGTAATACCCAAGAGAATAAAGGTAAGAAAATATTAAATATTGTGTAGAATTAGCTTAAAGAGCCCGTGTTTAGCTCTGTGGAAGGGGGCTTGAGTGGTCGAGCTCGTGTCCTCCCGAACATGCTTAGATGATCAATAACTGGGTCCAACAGGTTTCTTTTTTCTTGGAGTCACGCTAGAGATGTGTGGCAGCAAGAAGGTAACGTTACAACTGCTAGATATTTCTTGATGTATGTGTTTATTTCCGACATGTTTGTTACATTGTAATGGGAGCATCGGCTAGCAATGTTTCTCAGCGAAACGGGAGAAAGTTTTTGAAAGTTTGCACAAACTTTGTGGCCGAGCATCTCCGACGGTGTTGCGCACATGACATTGTTGATTTCGCTCACTCTCTTAAGTTACAATGACGTCATTTTTTTGTATTTTGGTGCAGTTAATATAAATCTCAGCGCATGAAGCCTGCAGCTCGCAGTTCAGGAGAGTCCGTGGACTCAAAGAGCTACAGTGTTGGGAATTTCTAGAAACAACTGTCTTGGGGCTGACGTCACCGGCACGGCTACTCTCCAGCTGGAGATGATGAGCAGATCCAGGGTCAGCAAGACGAGGCTCACGTTTTTGCTGCCGCTCAGACCCAATTTTACCCAACTTCAATTGACAAACATTCAGAGTTAATGATTATTGATTCATCTGCTTAATCATTTGTTTTATCTGTAATGTATGACCTATAAAAGCATCAAATTCTCACATCAGAGAACCTGGAACCAACAACTGTTTTTGCATATTTGCTTCAAACAGACATAAGGTCCTGATTGTCCAAACAATTGCTAATAAATTTTTTTCAAGCTCCAGATGTCTCAAACCGTAACATATTCTCATAACTAGATACCAGTAGAGGTTTGATTTGATACTACTATAGCTGGTATCTAGTCGTGGGAATATAACAGGGCTTCAACTGATGATTATTGCCATTATTGTCTAACCTGCTGATTATTTTCTCAATTAATCAGTCATTAAACTGCGAGAAGGTAAAGCCTTCAAGCCTTCAAATGTCCTGTTTTGTCTGATCACCTATCTAAAAAGACATTCATTTTACTTTGTCTCAAGTCAAAGACAAACAGTAATTTCTGACATTGGAGAAGCTGGAACGAGAGAATGTTTTGCCTCGCTGAGTGAGGATTGACTTAAGCGATTAATCATTTTTCTAAATAGTTGTCATTTAATTTCCCATCAGTCTTCTTGTTGAATAATTGACTAATTGTTTCAGCTCTAGAACTGACCCTTTAATCTGAGCGAGTTCACAGTGGTTGATCAACCACAAAGGTTGGTTAGTTCGTAGGTAAAAAGCTCCAAAAGAAAAGACATTGGTTTTGTCCACCCTCTGCAAATAGTACAAAATGCCAAATGAACAATCAGGCCCAGTATAAAATGTTGGAGGCATGCCAGGTGAGCGATGCCCTGCAGGGATGTTTATGTAGCACAATGGTAGTAATTGTAGGTGGCAGCCATTATAAATGGGGTGCATTAAATCTGCAGCAGGCAGCATGCACACTCAGGCTATGCGAGACACAGGTAGGACATAGATTGGCTTAATGAAGTTATTACTTACAGTTGTCTCTGTCTGATGAGCTCCCCTTCTCACAGTCTACCTTCTTTTCCTTATTGCAGCCACTGTCCAGTTTGTTTATGTCTCTTTATTCTAAACATTGAAGCAATACTTGTCTAAATGCCTGGGATATTTATACTTATTACAACATTTGTTTCTTGTTTTATTGAATGTTATTTGTACAAGCATTCAGTGTTTACATACCACAGAGATTTTTGGATGGAGTGGATGGTGTGTTTGTGTACTCTTGCACTTAAAGAAAACCTGTGTGTGTGTGTGTCTTTGAGTATTTGTGTATTTGTGTGTTTGTGTTTGTGCTCATGTCCATATTTATGCTTGCATATGCATGGATCTTTGAGCCCGTCTGTCTCTTAATGTTAATGCTTAGTCTGAAATGAGGCACACTCTGTAAACCGGGACTGTGTGGTATGAATAGGTTGAATTGGCAACAGCATTTTGGTTACAGATTACTGGTGTTTAGATAGTCTGCCTGCTACATGAGCATGGTTTCCGCTTTAAGTAATATTGATTGATTTAAAAAAAAAAAAAAAAAAAAAAAAATTATTTTACCAACAACGTGGCTTCAAATGTTTTTCATCTCTCATTGCATCTGAGACATATTTGCTTTTCCATCAACTACATATGGTCAGCAGAAGTCTTGGAAGGATCTTTTTTTTTTAATTTTTTGCCATACACAGAGATTTACTACACTGCTCTTCCTTCCTGATATTTCCTAGTGTACAGGGTCAGCTAAACCCTGTGGAAATAATCACTTCCTTTGTCCCAGGGACAGACTAAAAAGCCACAATAAGTGTTTTTATTGGTTGGCTGGTTGGCTGTGTAGGGTTAGGAAATTGCTTCAAAAACTAGAAATTATGCTCTTTGCTCACCCATCATGTGATGTTCAGTGGAAGTGAAAGTCAGAACAGTTTTTTGTACACTTGGTGTAACATTGCCTAAAGAGTGAATGAACTTCAGGACATCATTTGTCTTATCAAATAATCAATCAAAATTTCGCTGGCAATGACGCCTCAGAGCATCACATTGATCTAATTATAGTCTAACTGTGGAGGAACAGTTGTTGTTCTACCCAAGGATTAAACTGAAATTGCACGTGGCAACAGCAACGACAAGTTTGAGTTTGAAATTGTTTTCTTTGCTCGAGGACAGTTAAAGCTTCGAGAGTGGCAGGCAGTGATTGCCTGAGCATGTTCACGGCCTGTGGATAACTGTACATGCACAGATTGTATGTGGCTACGTAACATGCATGAATCACTGTGCTCTTGTGTATTTGCATGATTACATGACTCTGTATTTTGTCTATGGCTTTGCGTGGGGAGTACATGCCAGCCCTGTTTACTGATTGACATCAGTCAAAAAAATACCTGTTCAGCATCGACCATTTGTTGCTTATCTCTTTGCACCATATGCAGCCTTCACAGTGTGCAAGGAATTGGCAAGCATCTCATCTGAATTATGAGGACTACAGTATTTTACTCCATGTTAGCTCTACCAAAATACTGGTATTAGGTCTTCGCTGCCAAAATGTAATATAGAAACCTTGTAAACTGCCATGATAAAAAAGCCCCCAAGCAGGATGTTTTTTCTACACTCGGTAACAGCTTTTGCAAAGAGAAATAGGAGTGAGTTTGAATGTCTGGCTTTGTCAGACAGTCATGTGTGAGGTAAATAGCTCCATATTTTGTTCTGGGAATCACTTTTGGGTGTACAGGGACATTGTTATCTGTTTGAATGCGTTGGATTTTCCAGTGAAGCAAGAGTCAGGCTGCGGTTCAGTTTTTTCATATGCCTCATCCTCCTGGTGTTCTTTATCTTGATCATTTCCCTGAACTATCCCACGTCCTACACATTAATTATATTTTGTAGATTTGATTCTGAATGACAAATTTAGTTTATAAAACACATTTCCTATAACTGTTGCTTCACTTGCGTTGATGTCGCTCTGTTACTTACATCAGTGTAAGTACTTTCTACTTTTTGGCATTGCACTCGTTTGCATTTCTTATGAAATCATATTTTTCAAACTACCATGGGAGAAAAAGGTGATAAAGATCAGTTTTGTCCTTTTTTCTTGACACATGTTTTAATCTGTTTTCCCTCAAAACTAACAATGAAATGTGTTTTAATAACTTCCCCAGTTGGCACTTGTGTGACCCAAGACAGCTGCTGCTCGGACCAGCCAGGTTTTTGTCTGTGGATATGTTGAAGTGAAGTGAAGTGCAGTCCAGTAGAACTAAACAAGATAACTACAGATGGAGATTTTACTCCCTGAGTAAACTTTTGCTCTAAAGTGACCCCTTCCCCATTACAGACCTTGGATCCTGACAGCTTTGCAAGAGAGTGTGTGTTCCTTATCTCTCTCATGGAACCAAACCTCCATGTAAATAACAGTCATCTGAAAAAAATACAGAAGTTGGTGAAAAAAGAGCAGATTTTGTCACAGCAGAACACTGCTTAACACTGTACTCACTTGTTAACCAATTAACAAATAACTAAATGTTGTCACAGTGACTGAAAATGCCAAACACCACAAATGACACACTTTGATGTTTAAGAAAGTCTTTGCTGCGTATAAAAAGAACTAATTCTCTGTAGTAGAATCATCAGAGTCAAAGAGAACAGAGTACAGACTATCCTTTTTTTCAATTTGAGGAGAGGGTGGATAAAAAACACTGTCCAGTTCTGTCCTCTGATGACCTATCGTATATAGATCCTGTCCTGTCCTCTCCTGAGTGCTATTCCCCACATTTGCCAGAAATGCCATGCAAGGGTCAAGACTTGGGTACTAAATGTAACAGGCCCCTTGCCAGGAATGTGACGGGTGTTACGGCCTGCAACAACAAGTAAGACTGTGTTTGGGCTGGGCAATCACACAGGCTGTAAATTACAAGGAGAGAGCTTTGGTCCTGCTATTTGTAGTTTAGGACTGTGGTAATAGTTATCTGGGCTGGCACTCACCAAGTAAAACAAATGCCCTCCTACCTAACGCACTGGAAGCTGAATTAGTACCAGTAGGAATACATTTCCCAGAGAAAGGGACTTGGGAGTGATTAATGAACCTTTTGTTAGCAAGGAGTAGAAGTTCTCACCTGAGAGTGAAGGATATCTCTGTTTATGGCACCGAAGTGAAATCTGTGGTGTCTTTTTCTTCACTGGTTCTGGTGTACACTCAACACAAAAGACTGACTAGCTGATTCTTCCAAATTTAATGCAGGAAAATAACAGGAAATAGCACCATTTGCACACAGTTGAAGTCTGAAAATATTTTTACATCAACAAATGCAAATCACACCCAAATTACTGTTTAGTTAACCTATGTTTTGAGTTCAGCCTCAGCCAGTATGCATATTTGGGCGTCGTTCATTATGTAGGAAGCTTAGGCACTGATTTTCTGCTTCCGTGGTCGAGTCCCATCCGTGCGCTATGTGCACCCAATCCAACTAATCAAAACACTCATGCATGCATAACCAATATTTGTGTAGTCTTCTCAGTAATTACGTTAGATGGTGGGAAATTAATTAGTATGCATGGCATAGAAGCCAGTTCCATGTTGAAGTTGTATTTTCTTGTGTTTAATTTATCGTAATTTGTAATAATAAGGCCAAGCAGGCACATCAAAAGCTTTAATCCACTCAGTATATTCGAGGAGGCGAAGAGGCTGATTTAATAGTAGTGTCATTCATTTCTATATCTGTGGACTGCGTGAGTATGTTTGTCCTTTCATACCTTCTGGCAGCTTCCAACAAGTTAGGACAGCTCTGCAGCTCTCCACCACCGTGGAGGAGAGAGGATGACATTTCTATGTGAAGTTGATGTGCTTTTACTCCTAGGCCAAAAAGTAACACCAAATATGTGTTGGTGTGTGAATTTCCGTCCAGTCGTATTCTCAAATGTTTGATACACAGGCACTGACCAATATACTCAAACCCAATGTGGTGAAGTCCAGCAAAAATAACTATAATTGTAAATGATGAAGCTGAAATGTGAGAGTCAAAGAGAATGCAGAAAACGAGTCCTTTCGTTTCACCAACACAATTACTAAGAGCAGGTTTGTTGATCAAAATATTTGTGAGGTTTTTGGTCTTTTTTTGTAGTTCTTCTTAAGATTCATCAGATGGCTATTTAAAAAAAAAACAACCTTGTTTTCATGTAAGATAGTGTTGTTCATAATTAACTGCTTAACCATAATACGTTGAATGTCCAGGGACTTCTGTTCCCTCTGAGCGGGTATTCACTGCCACAGGTCTCACAGTTAACAGACTGCACATCAGACTAACCCCACAGCATGTCGAAATGTTGCTACTTCTGTATAAAAAACTGAAGAAAAGCTGACCACTGTGCTGATTTTTTAATTTTTTTATTTTGAGGTTTAATGCCAGTCCAACTATGTCACGCAAGCAGTAGTCTGGCTGTTCACACCAGAAGCACATTTCTCTGCGCAGGTCAAATGATTCTGCTCTTTTTTTTCGTGCGTAGAACTGATCTTCACTTCATGAATTTTTAACGCAAAGCTTTTCATGTGTTCCTGGATCAGCGGGATGCTGCTTCTTCTGCAACAATGAAGTTAAAAGAACTGTGTGCACACTCACCTGTCTCGCTCTCTGCTCAGACATTCTGGATTGTTCCGGTCCACTTTAACCGCTGTGTATTGGTATTTTTTGTATAAATAAATTACAGACACTCTCAGTCTATTCTAAATAGCAGCCTACAATTTAATCCTGCAGGTTACCGGTTATTGGTGGTTATCGAGCATCGGCTATCTGTTAGGAAAAAAAACATTCAAAATGAAGATCCCTTATGTGAGACATGCAAGACTGAAACACTCTGGAAAGTGGAACTTGAATTAACAGTGACTTGCTGTATGCTTTAAAGCCATTTCCAACCCTTCACCAATAATACTGTTAGTTAGTACCATGTTGTCTTGGATGTTTGTTTCATTAAAAGTGTCCATTTGGCACTAATAAATGAAATTCTATCTTCCAATATGTTTTGCTTTACAAATGATCCACTGAACTCTGATAATGTCATTGGCAGACAGTTGTGCTTTTGTTCAAATTTTTTCCCTGAAGCATGTTCACTGACATTTTGTCCTGGAAATGTACTCTGCATGTTGGTGACTCACTTCCTCTTTGACATTATGTTGGTGTCCTGGTGTCCTCAGGTTCATGTTAAATGTTTCCGCTTAATGCATTAACTAATTTTGACAACAACAGAAAGTTGACTTGTATTTTGTCAGTCATGTAAGTGAAATTATTTCTTTTTCACCTAGAGCAGATTCCTCTCTAACACACTAACAATCAAGGTGCCACTTTTCAGCTTCAGATCCTCTGTCCCACTAAGCTGTTGATTAGATACTGATGCAGAAAGAAGTATGTGTGCGCGTGTACGTGCGTGTGCTGGCATTTGGAAGTATGTATTTCTAAATGCTGTTTGTGCACACAGTCAACAGAAAGCAGTCATTAACTGAGAAGTGATGTGGTAAAGTAGAATTAGACGAAATCCAAGAGGAGAAAGTGGAGCAGTGTCACTCTCACAAACAAAGCAAGGCCTCAGTGCCGGACTGTGAACAGGAAGTTTCTGCCAGGTGATACGTCATTGTGTAGTCTTGTTTTTTCAGCCTCAGATCTGTTGTTGGCTCCGCAGTAGCTGAAAGTCCACGCAGCTAATGTTCCTTTCGCCCTAGATAACACTATTACTCATTTGAAAGAATGAATGTTTGTTAAAGCAACGTGGCAGCCTCTGACAATAACATCCTAAAAATCATCATTAAATGTAGAATTATGGGCTTTTCATAGCTGTTTGAACTGAAACTGCCAGTGATAGCAATCTAACTTGCTGTTTAGTGACTATTTTCTAATAATTATTAATGAAGTCATATGTTAAATATGTCAAGTAGATCTTTGATTGCAGGTTTAGTATGTGAAAGATATAACCTGTTATGGTTGAATTGACGTTAACATTCTGAAAGAAAATTACTTGAGAGTTTCTGCAGTGCCAGCTCTGGTTTATAATACTATTACACTTGGCACGGATTTTTATTTAGTCCTTTCATTAGTCACAAAATTTTTTTATTAGGTATCTGGAGGCCATGTTGAGTTCCAGACTAGAACATGGAAAAAGAAAATGAACTGACCTTGCATGAACCAGATGTTTTGTTGTGCTTTGTGATTTTATAATATGAAGGTTCCTACATATATTCTGCAATGTAGAAACAAAATGTTTTATTACAAAAAACACAATTTTTTTCCCCACAATGTCCTTTTATTATTCTTTCATAATGAGAACCGGGCATAGAGGCCAAGATGACAGCTTGCCTCCCAGCAGGCACTGGTGACTCATTTGTAGGAAACATACTGGAAAGTTTGAATATTGTTAGACCATCAGTTGATTTAGTATGGAAACCCAGCATCATTGCATAAACTGTTGACTCAGGGTAATACAAACTGCAAGTTAATTTTTATGTGTTGTTTAAGAATAAGACAGAACCACATATTGTGATCAAAATAGTGTTTGTCAGCCAATATGAAAGCAAAGCACAGTGCCAACTTTTGGATGGACATGGTATGAAGTATTGAAATATTAAAGAGGGACCTGTATGGAAAAACATGAACATACACTCAATCAATAATGGGTAAAAATGTCCCCATGTGTTTAACACTGTCTGGCACAATTTGTTCATTGGCCTAATGAATAATAACCAACTGGCCTGCTACACAGGAGTATTTTACGACATGAAAATTAAATGAGCTCAGATCGTGTGATACGTGATGTGATAATGTTTGTCATTGCAGGTTATTGAAAAAGACAGAATGGGGAAGTCTCTGTTTTTCATCTCCTGGGCTCTGCTCTGCTGCTGCTGGACCACACAAGCAGAGATCTTCACCTCTATAGGTGAGTTTTTAAAGAGCTACATTGTTTCTTGAGTTTGCTACAAAATTCTCTTTACTGATGAAATATTTTGCTCTTATTATGTATATTGAACTCACAAGGCAGTTGACACGCAGTTATTGTGCTGTATAATCAGAAGAAAACCTGAATTTTGCTTTGAAAGCTATAATAAACTTTACTACTTTACTACTACTCAACTTGGACTTAATATTTAATTAGGAAAGTGCAGCTGCTTTTACTGTCACTCTCTGTGGAAATTGCTGAGTGCTACATGTAGAAGAAAACAATTTTTAGCTCAGGAATGCATGCCTTTTATTTGCCATAAAAAGATTTTAAATGGAGGTTGTGGGCAGGAAGGAAAGAAGTCTTAGTTTATTTCAAGGTAGCCTGAATAACTTTTAAGATAAATAATTATGGTTCACTGATTCCTTTTTTCAAATCTGTGAACATTCTGTTAAGTTTTTGTGCACAGTGCTCAAACACAGCCTGGTTTCTATAGGTGTGATTCAGAGGTCTTGTCCACACTTCAAAAGAAACAACAAAACAGAGCCTGCAAATCCCCCCTAAACTGTTTATTCGTCTTTTGTGCCCTCATAAATCTAATACATGAGAAGAAGACCTCTGCTTTTGATAAAAATATATGAAGGATTTTTCCCTTCTTTAGGTCTGTATGTGGTATCAGGGAGTGTTTCCACAGGTCACTTACAAAAAACTCGAAGGCAATAGTCCGCTGTCCGTCTCAAGAATAGTTGTTAAGACTCTGATAGAGTAAGGCTGGCCCAGTCCCCAGCTGCAGTTGCCATAAGCAACCATGGTCATAAAGATAAGATGGACAAAGCCTCCGGTCAATGGAGTGAACAGTCTTAACACACGGCCCTTCAGCTCTGGGGTAGACTGTCTTATCTTGGGAAAGTATTGCCTAAAATAAACAGCATGACTTAGATCAATATGATTTAATGTTTAGGATTTGGTACCCAATAGAATCTTCACACGTGTGGATAGGTGCTGTGGACATGTACTACATATTGTATAGGTTTAAATACACCCTGCAAGGAAGATGACCTTCAGAACTGGGTGCTATTACTAAACTGTAACTTGTATTGCTCATCTCCACTCTCCTCGCTCAACCTTCAATAAATGCTTCTGCTTTAGACATCTGAAGTTTCTTTCAACACAATTTAACCAGCTCGCAGGATTTCCATCACACATTATGCATCGCATAGTCAACAAGCTGAATCTCATGACTTAAACAGTCACTTAAGTCAGACTGATTTACTGCACTTGGCCCTTCTGGGGTTGGATGCAAAAATAATGAAAGTGTTTTTTCACTGTTCCTCTTCCCTGGCAACCCCTGTGAATTAATCATGGCTGCACATTTCCATGGAATTGTTTACTATGCACACCACAATCCGACCATCTCCTCAAAGGCTCATGGATGAACACACCTCTGCAGTTTGCTGAGTAATTCTATACAATCAAAGTGCCACAGTCTGTGGCTGAAGATTTATTTTTACCTCAGCCTAATTATAAGACAAACAGTGATACCAAAAATATATTTTATAGGTTTTTAAAGCAAGGACCAGTACCAGCAATACTCTCACTGTTTTTGATTAAATAAACCAAGGCAAAAACATTGAGTAAAGAAGCTTTGAAGTAGTAATAGACAGTTTTTTCTAGCAAATGCTAAACCTGCACATTACCTGAAACCTCTCCCTCAGTATCTGTCTTCCTGTCTGTTTGTCTGTCTCTCTGCAGGCCAAATGACAGACCTGATCTACACAGAGAAAGAGCTGGTCCAATCCCTGAGGGAGTACATAAAAGCAGAGGAGTCAAAGCTCGCTGCAGTCAAAAGGTACATTCTGAGTCCTGCTACTGGTTACTTTTCAGATTACTATTATACATACAAAATATATAAAAATGTATATCATTATCTTATAATACGTAATATATTGTTAAAGATTACGCCAGCCTTGTTGGCTTTTGATCCCAGTGTCTACTTGTCATGTTGGTTTGGTGGTTTCAATTAAATAACAGTTAAAGGCTGTAAGAGGTCAAATTGTCCAATATTTCACAAAACAAGAAAAGAAAAAATGACAAATTAATACAGATTTGTGTAGCAGAGTTTTTTTTCTTATTCTTTCTTCTTTTGTTAATATTATCATGACCCCTCAGATTTATGTTGTGACCCTTTGGAAGTGCTCAACCCCTAGGCTGAGAGCAACTGGACTAAACGACTACGGAAATATAAAAGTCACCAGTGCCAGTTTTATGCAGAACAAGTCATTTAAACTTCAGTGAAGTACTGATAGTACTGAGGGAAGTACTTTCTTACTTAGCAAGGACTTTTTATGCAGAGCTTTTACTTGTAATGGATTATTTTAACACTGTTGTATTAGTAAGTAAAAAATCTCAGTGTAGTCTTGTGATTTTGATGTTGTCAGTTTGAATCCAGCTTCTTATCACTGACCTGTTACACTTCATTTGTCTAATGTTGCTTAAGAGTTACCATGATAATCCAAAATAATCCCTCCTTTTGGATTAAGGAATTAAAATTTTCTCCATATCACTGGCATGTTTTACAAATATTATAAATATCTTTCAGAAACAGGACAAATTAAGTAAAATATTTATGTCTGTTCCATCAACAATAAACAAAGCGATTGGTTCATATCAACAATTCTTTAACCATTTATTGTTTAGAACTGTGGAAGTTTATCACAAGAGCTGGAGTATTTTTTATCTAATTTGTTTCTTTTGTTACATCGGCAGGTAAAATCAATGTGAAATGATATGTAGAATGTGTGCTGTGTCTTTAAATATATACTGCATGTATCTGTGTAACAGGAGCTTCCACAGTAGTAACAACACTGTGTCTGTCTTTTAGCTGGGCCAAGAAACTGGATGCTCTGACCAGAGTGTCCACCTCTGATCCAGAGGGCTACCTCGCCCACCCAGTAAATGCCTACAAACTGATGAAGAGACTCAACACAGAGTGGTCTGAACTGGAGAGCCTGGTGCTTCAGAACCCTTCAGATGGTGAGGAAATTCCCCCTAAAACAGCATGTGGGTGAAGGACGACTGAACAAGTATGCCGTGATTTAGCTTTGCTGGGAGCATTATTGTTTTCTGTATAATGAGTAATAATACCTCTCCATCTAATGAGCAAACTGTGTTCAAATAGGGCAATAAACAGTTTTTGGCCTTGCTTTATCTGTGTAAAATTGACTCCTGTAGCATCTGTGAGTCTGTGTTTTTTGGCCACATGCAGAGTCTGCTGCCTGACAGAGTATACAGACATTTGCTCCCATAATAAGAGCACACTGAATATGTGACCTGCCTGTGTCTGTGACAGCTCAGCCCAAAGGGTACCAAGAAACTTATTATAATTATTATTTAAATCCAGTCTAATTATTTTTTTCCCTGTCTGTCTGCTTTAAATAATGACATATCTGGAAATTACTATAAATTTTGCTCAAGTTGAAATAATTTCAATCCAGTTAGAAAGGTGTTTGCATCAGTTTTGCTGCCCGTGGCTAAATCTCAATCTGTTAGCCTCAGCAGTTTTTAACCTTTCCTGTTGACACTGCATTCATTCCACCTTAAAATATCGCTTCACCTCGTATAGTGCATCTGAAGAGCAGCATTCACCACTTTTTCTATGGGGCTAGTCTCAGCATAAGCGGAGAGTGAGCGGTCAGGGTCGAATAAAAGATGCAGAGCGGGTGTGAGCTGACTGGTTTGACTGCAGAGCGGAAAGTTCTGTTGTGCTGCTCTGCTCAAACACTCGCCCCACATGAACAGAGGGAGAACAGAGACTGTCATGTTGTAGCTGCAGCTGTTCTTCATCTCTGCATATTTTGACCATGTTCTCCCTCTGTGTTTGCGTGTGTGTGTGTGTGTGCATGTTTAGACCTAGGTCCATATCTGTGTCAGGCAGATGAATTGAGCATGAGAGTGTACTGGGTGTCGTACAAGTGAATCTGTATACGTGGCCATGAGTCATGAGTCATTTTCCTTTATCCACATTTTGTTTCTCTTTAAGCAAGTTAAAAGAAAAATTGACACTGAGAGAGAAAGAAGGATGGAATTTGGACCTTTGCCAGTCATATATGATATACAGTATCACACATGACTCTGGTATGTAGATGAAAAAGGTTCCTCCTCTGAATACCCCCAAGCGAATACAACACATAGAAATGTCACATCTGCCCTTGGAAGTTTCTGCTTTTACTGAATAGCAGATGGTGATAAGGAATATGAAAGGGCACACATGATAACATTTCTCCAATGCATAGTTCTTGTTAGTAGTCATCATTAGCCACATGCAGGAGACACTGAACTAAATTTGATTACTTGGTAAAGGCAACTTGAGGATAATATTGGTCACTCAGATGTCTGTCTGAGGTCAGAACAGAGGCGCTGAATTATTTACAGAAAGTCTGGTACTGCTGTGGCAGGAAAGCTTGTGCTGACTGTGGGTTATGAGCCTGAATACATCAAAGATATTGGCGACAACCTTTGTTGCCTTTGTTTTCATTAATATTTTTTGTTGCAGACACGGTGAGACAGGAAAAGAAAGACAGAAAAGCTACAAAGACAAAGGCCCATTAGAAGAAAGAGGGTGATTTGCAGTTTTATTGTCTAATGTATTTAAATTTGTTCCAAGTAAAATCAGTATCATTTATGTTTCACTTCAATAGAAGAGGAACATTAACCCAATCTCTGGAAACTCATAAAAAAATGTAAAGGATATAAAAGGTGTAAATAAAATCAAATCAAATGAGTTTGATATTAGTGTGCATTTTCACCCATTATGTTTGTTTCTATAAATGTCAGCTTTCATTCGAGAAGTACAAACACATCTTCTAAGACCACCCCCGCCCCACCCCACCCCCCCCCCCCATTTGCGTGAACGCAGCGTTGTGTGTTTAACAGATATCAATGGTTGTCTATTGATAACCATTGTTTTGTATCAGTGAGTGATACAAAGTAGCAAAACTGACTTTTGATGGATTGAAAATTACTCAAATTTGAGTGTTTATTAACAGTTTTGTTTACTTAACTGTTACTATAAATTATTTTCGCCTTAAGTTGCTAAGTTCTAGCAAAGTTGTACATTTAATAACCTTTGGATAATTTGGTGATTCTTTAATTCCCTTACACTTTTTTCTCTTATCAAAACATCATTTTCATTTAATTTCAAACATTTCCAACTTAACCTTATCTTACTTTCTTTCTTCAGGGTTCATTTCCAACATGTCCATACACAGACAGTACTTCCCAGATGAGGAGGACGAGACGGGTGCAGCCAAGGCGTTGATGCGTCTTCAGGACACGTACCAACTGGATTCTGAGGCCTTCTCAAGAGGAAAGCTGCCAGGTAACCAAGGAGTGTGGCGTGATTTTGTAAAAAAAAATAGCATGGATATATTAACATCGATAGAGCAGTGTGTACATTTCTAAAAGAAAGAGAGGAAGGCAAACTGCATCTGCCATTAACAATTTTTGTGTGTTTGTGTATTTATATATTTTCTTGTGAAAACCAGTTTGAGTTTCGGACCTCCTGACAGAGTACATTTTTGTGAAATTAGGTAATGTTGACCTGTCCTCACCTCTTCAACAGTTCTAAGAGTTAGTTTAAGGTGGGTCAAGTGTTATTATGTTATTATCAGTTATTATTTTGGTTCTAGGACATGACATGACTGAAGATTAACTTTTTATGTGGTTAAGGATCTAATGATTGAATTATTTACAGATCTATTAACTGGCATGCAGTACTGACTCCACCATGGTCTTGTTTTATACTTCAAATAGTCACCAAAGTCAGAAATCCTCAAACTAATACACATAACTAATTGTCAGTTGAGATGTACTTGAAGTATAGTTGCTAGGTTTGAACTGCAGCCCCGTACCAGTGGCATCTAGACACTATTTGGATGCAACACAGGTATGAAAAGGTGTGTACTTGTGCAGACTTATGCAAGTATGTGTTTGTTTTCAATTAATGAGGCACAAGCCTGTTTTTGTATGAGTGTATCTATGCCATTTGACTCTGCTTTTTATGCTGAACTAGGATCCATCCAATGTCAGTTGACTCTGCATATCTCTATCTGCCTATAAGCAAACAACTTTTAACCAATATATCATGGATAGTTGGCCAAAAAGCGAGAAATCAGATGTCTGCTAAAGTAGACATAGATTTACATTTTCATATTTTAGATGATGTTCTAACAGAAAAGTAGAATAATTAGTCTCGCTTTGTTTCACAAGATGCTCAAAAAAAAAAACAACACAAAAGATAAGATCACATAAGATAAACTTTGATGATCCCATGTAGGTAAATTGAAGTGTCAAAGCAGCAATGGAAATGTGTAATAAATATAATATACACCACAGGAGATTTATGAATCCACTCTGTAGCAACCACAGAGTGGATTCATAAATCAAAAATCTGTATGGAGAATGGAATCAAACGGTGGGTGTATCAGCCCATGTTATCTTACCACAGATATGTTGTTTTGGCATTTGCACTATTGTATTCTTGGATATTAAGTAACTAGAAAATGCTGCGCTGAATTATTTTTCAGCTGTAAAACTCAGCTGTAAAACTCCCTGCTAAGTACAATGATTAAATACTTAAATAACTAAATTAAAGCGGCTCTTATCAAAAATGATTTATTTATTAGACAAACAGCGTCTGATATATTGCTATCAGACTTTTTTTTAACTCTCGAATATCAATATCTGTACTGGCCTAAAGTTCAGTACGAGTTGGGCTCTATGGCAGATACCCGTGTTTGTCATGATTCACCTGTGATGAATAATTGATGATAAATATGTCATGAAAAGACTTCTGGTAAGTGAAATCACAGTACATTATGGTCAGTGTTTAAATTCAGTGAATCCTGTTCCAGGTTTGCACTCCAACGCCTTTTTGACAGTGGACGACTGCTACGACATGGGGAAGACGGCTTATAACGACGCAGACTATTATCATGCTGTGCTATGGATGCAGCAGTCTTTGAAGCAGCTGGATGCCGGGGAGGAAGCTGTGGTTTCCAAGGCGGACATTTTGGACTACCTCAGCTACTCTGTTTACCAAATGGGAGACCTGCCTCGAGCCATTGAACTGACACGCCGGCTGGTGGCTATTGGTAAGATGCAGCATAGGCAAGTGTACTGACACAGAAGATGTAAGCTGGAATCAGTGTGCACACTAACACACATAATCGCACAATCATTTATCTCAGCATGAGACTCATTAATTGGATCTCTTGGAACCATAAATGATGGGTGAATGAGTTCACGGTCTCAACTTTTGAGAAACTAAAAAAAGCACATTTAACATGTTTTTAAGGAGCACTGTTGAATTTTTCAGTTGCCTCCCTCCCTTGGTTAGCTGACCAGTACAACCACAGTCTTCAACAGTGGGATAACCAATGGGTTGTCTTCTTGCCGTTTCAGTCATCACTACAGTCCACCCTCCTCTCACTGCAGTGGTGCTCTGTGAGCAGCAGGGTGTTGTCCTTCCAGAGTGAGGGCCGGTGGTTTCTAACTGTTATTTTAGTCTCTGCTGTGTTGACAGCTGCAGGCCCTCTTTTTAGAGCTACGGCATGCTTGATTACTTGTCAAGTGAAATGAATTGAGGTAGAGCAGATGTAGCAGACACAGACTTACTTTGTGGCATCAAGTGCTACTAACATTGAAAATGCACAGATGCAACTCATAGTGTTACAGCTCAAAAAAAGAAAAAGGAAACTGAAACAGTAAAGTATATACAAAAGCAATAGTCTAGATAAAGCAAATACAATCATACTAGAAATGTAAGAAAAAAAGGAGTGGAGCAGAGGAAGGCAAGCAATCAATTTCAATCTGTTGTCAGTGACACATGTTTAAGAAATAGTGCGACAGTATGGGAGACTGACGGATTATACGACTCTGGGAAGTAACTGCACGCAGCCAAGAAATACTCACTGTTCATCAGTGAGCTTCAGAGTCACTGGTAGGCTGATTCTGTTACCTTCGAATAGAAGGAGTCTGGCTTTTTCCCTCATGTTTCAAGGCTTTATGCTCCTTTTTATTCTAAGCTAACCATCTGCTGGTTCCAGCTTCATATTGAACACACACGTATGAGATTTGTATCAATCTTCTCATCTAACCGAGCAAAATAGTGATTAGTGCGTTTCCCAAAATGTTGAACTATTCCTTTGAAACAGTACAAATCTAGGATCATGCAAGGAAGACCACATATAAAATGCAAGAAACATTTTTTTTTTCTAATTCAAGGTTGAAATTTGTTTGTCTTATGACCTGTATTAATACTTGTATAATCGTTCCTGTTGAATCTATCGATGGAGGTGCTTGATGGTTTCTTCTATCGGATCCCCATTAGTAGGAAAGTATGGTCATACTGGGCATCTCTCAGGACTGAATTTGTGTCACTAAATCTGTGTGTATTACAGCCCTGCTGGAAAAGACCACACATACTCATTTGTATCTCAACATTTGTAACTCCGCAGTATTTTAGTTACCTCCAGCAGATTGTTGAACTGCACCTCTCCCTCCTACAGTAAGACTCTAAACTAAATCAAGACTTGGGAAACACATGGTTTACTGCTGTGGTTACTATAATTTTGGTACACAAGGCAGCATCACTCTGAAAGGAGGCTCAGTATGTTGCTGCAAGAAAAGTAGTACTACTGCTCTATGAAATACTCCAGTACAAGTAAAGATCCTACATTAAAATGCCACTCAAATAAAAGTACTGAAGTAGTTGCAGTAAAATGTACCAAAAGTAAATGTACTCATTATGCACAATGGCCCCTGTCAGTGGGAAATTAGACTGTTGGCTCATTATTATTGCAACATATAAGCAGCACTTTAATGTTGCAGTTGGTCTATGTTGTGATCATTTTCAGCACTTTATACATAAACTGGCAGGTAGTTTAATATTTATCAATGCATCATATTGGTGATGATTATATGTGCTGTATTAATCTGAAAAGTAACTAGTGACTTTAGTTGTTCAGTATAAAATAGTGTAAAAGAAAAGTAATTTAACAAGTACCTCAGAAGTCAGTTAATAATAATAATAATAATAATAATAATAAAAAACTTAATTGCTTTGCACCACTGAGAAGAGAGAGTTCAGTGAAACTGAGTGGGGAAAAATTAGGTCCACAGTGACTGTTTACTATAAATGGTAAGTGATGTTGTAGTGAGTTTGTCTTTGATTAAATCATACAGTACTTGGTTGAAGTGATGAAATAAAGCTTAAACAAGCTAAAGTCTAGAGAGGTAAAAGATATCAATGTTTACAGTGCAATTCTTATCTTCTTTGTTTTTGTTTTTTTAGATCAATTTCTGTTAACTAGGAGTGATAACTTGTTTTCATTTTTGTGTCAACAGGCATGAAAGGGACAACACTGTTTAAAATTAGGATGTTTTAATTCAGTATTTCTTCAGCTCTACATGTTAGCCTGCTGTTCAGATGAGATCTGAGCCACTAAAAACCAAATATTTCTTGTGCTGACAGAACCCGGCCACCAGAGGGCAGGAGGAAACCTCCGTTATTTTGAGCGGTTACTGTTCAAGCAGCTCAATGAGCTGAACCAGGCCTACCAGCCTTCCTCTGAGGAGCCCATCCAGCTGGGAACCTACAGCAGACCTAAGGACCATCTCCCAGAGAGAGAGGCGTACGAGGCCCTCTGCAGAGGAGAGGGGCTTCAAATGGTGAGACATGAAGAGAAAAATAAAGGCATGTTGAGAATTGGATGTGATGTGAAGGCCTGTCGCAGAGAGGCAGTCAGAATACTTGTTCTCTTCATACATATCTGAAGTGCTAACATTCAGCTGAATTAAAACCTAAAGCAGCAGATACTTTGATCCTCTGCTGTAAGTTGTTTGTTTTCATGAAAATACACTTTTGGTTGAGCAGATAGATTATTTTTATATTAGATTGGTTACATACACACATGTGCTTGTCTTATAAAGCAGTGCATTATGCATTATGCTTTCAATTTCACAATGAATCAAGGAATGTATTTAATATTAGAAGAACAAGATACCTTCACCATGCCTTGAAATGTTTGACGTAAGTCGAACAACCATGAAAGAAACAGGCTTATAAACACATATTAACAAGTATTTGTATGTGGTTTATTTGATAAATATTTAAAATCAGTGCACTGGAGTTATTTTGAGCAAAGTATTAGAAATTCATCATGTTATGAAATTACATTTTGCCAGCAGGGAACAGTCAAAATTAATCACCTCTCCCAATATGATGGAAATTGATGCATTCATTGTCATAATTCTTCAGCTCTTCATAGATTCAGACGAAAAAAACGAACTCCTAACCAATACAAATAATAAGAAAAAAGCTTTATTATTTTCTGCTTACCTTATGTATTTCACCAGAACGACAAGAAGCGCAGCCGTTTGTTCTGTCGCTACCAGGATGGTAAGAGGAACCCTCGTCTCCTGCTGAAGCCCATGAAGGAGGAGGATGAGTGGGACAGCCCCCACATCGTTCGCTACCTGGACGTCCTGTCACACGAGGAGATTGAGAAGATTAAGGAGCTGGCCAAACCCAGGGTGAGACAAGAAGCAATGAATAAATAATAATAAATATACACAAGACATAAAACAAAATGAGAGACACACTCTTTGGATTTATCTCATCAACTCCATTTGTCAGTCGCTGTAATTATGCAAAATCATATTTGGTGGTGCATTCCTCTTACAAAGTGCAAGCAAAGGTTTGGATATCTTCTGTGTTTAACAGTTGTTCACAGCATTATGCCCAACAATAACGTGAAGCTCTGACAACTATAACATTGTCACATTGTGAATATTTACATAATCGGAGGCTAAATAAGACTAATAATGAGAAGAAGATTTTTTGCCCATGAGCTTATGATGTCAGGCACTGGTACTGTTAAAATGCTGTGTCTATGTAACAAGGACACAGTCAAAATAAATTATACAGGGCAATCATTCTTACATTCTGAATGTATTCTCATAGAGAAAAGAATATAAGGAATCAAGATTATTAGCTATACAGTGTATTTATGATATAAGATTAATGGGGAGAATAAATGTAGATATTTATAAAGATACTTATTTCCTCCAACTGTGTGAGTGTGTTTGTTTTATTTTGTCAGCTTGCCAGAGCTACTGTCCGTGATCCCAAAACAGGTGTCCTGACCACAGCCAACTACAGAGTATCAAAAAGGTAACTCTTTCAGGGGAAAGGTTCCTTGGGTACTCTCTTGTGGATATCAGTGATTACATTTAGATTTACATGTACTCATTTGGCAGATGCTTTTATCCAAAGCGACTCCAGGGACATCACTAAAGCTTCAGCTTTATTTTCAACTTGCAGGTCAAGGGGCGCTAAACTTGTTTTTACTGTGTTTAGTGTTTACTGTGAGTGTGTGTATGTGTGCACTATACTATGTACACATTTTTGGTTTTTCAGTGCATGGCTGGAAGGAGAGGATGACCCCGTCATTGAAAGGGTTAATCAGAGAATAGAAGACATCACAGGCCTCACAGTCACCACTGCAGAGTTACTTCAGGTAATCACTGACATCCAGTTTTCTAAATGACAGTTATATTCATAGTAATTCTCATAATGATAGGCAGAATGTATCTAAGAACAGTGTGTGTAAAAGAAACTGATCTTTCAGCAAAATAAATACAACATGGTACTTTTGAAGGGATTAAGGTTGACCTAGTATGTCTGAATCCAGGCTCAGTCACACTTCCGCTGCAATTACTTTTTATGGATTGAAAAATTAAACTGTGTTTCACCTTTTTGCAAAGAAAATGAGAAAAACAAAACAAAACAAAAAAACACGTTCTAACTCAGGAGCAGGATTTAGTTTGTGGTGTTCAAAGCTTCTGTGGAAAGCTACTTTAAAACCCCAACAGCAGTGTGTCCTCACAGAAACAATGCCACAGTCCCTCATGATAATCCGCACTCTTCAGTGTCAAAGAATAGTCTCCATTTAAGTTATTACATTAAATAACATGTATCAATATTCACAATGTCAAATCAATACATGTAGATACACTGTAGTCTACCAATACATTTTTAACCACATTGGTTTAATATATAATCATCTTTGTCAATGGCTGACCAGGTTGCTAACTACGGAGTTGGAGGACAGTATGAGCCACATTACGACTTCTCAAGGGTGAGTTCACTTGTGTGTCAGAGTGTTGTAAAGATGTAATTGACATGCTTCTCACATTTCCTACAGTCCTTTGAAATATCCCTAAATCTAAGCAGTGTTCTCGCAACCATCTATGATTTTTCACGTGATCTGTAGCTGTATGCACTCTGTGCGGTGCATCTGTGCAGCTGTTTTGCTATGGAATTATTGAATTTTTTTTATATATATATATATTATATATATATATATATATAATACAAAGGGTCATTGCAAATAAGACCTGTCTTGTTTAGCTATGGCGTCACTCACCTGGGGGTAAGAAAGTAGAAAATGATGAAAATGATTAATGGCCATTGTCTGATATGGATAACCCAGAAAGAAATAACTCTTTAGTAGAAATGTCTGTATGCTCCATGTTATCTTTATATCTTTATGTGCATTATGCAATATTAAGCATATAACATAAAGCTATTATTTTGAGATTAGATGAAAAATGTAATTCATTTGTGGTTTAACAATGTTTCTGACAGATAATAGAGTAGACTTGATTTGTTGTGAGTGTAGTTAGTGCCCTTAGTGGCGGACCCCTGGTGTGAGTCTTTTTGGTGATGGGTTAAACGTGTAAACATCTGTTGCAGCGTCCTTTTGACAGCACCCTCAAGGTCGATGGAAATAGACTTGCTACCTTCCTAAACTACGTAAGTACATGTGTGTGCGAGTGTGCAGCGTTTTCATCATGTATTTTTACTCTTGAATTTTATCTTCATAGAAAGATGAGCCTGATGCTTTCAAAAGATTAGGCACTGGAAATCGTGTGGCAACTTTTTTGAACTACGTAAGTACGTGCATCCAGTCGCCGTTGATTGAAGGCTGGGGGTGGCAGTCACCTGAGATCTACGCTCCATCCTCCTTTTGTTGTAGCTTCATAGGCGTAAGCATAAGCTCTGGTTCAATCTTGGACTTGGATTGATTGACTCCCATAGAGATTTACTAATTGGCATTACAGTTCTATAGTTGGAAACGTAGAATGGCTTGACGTAACGAGACAAGATGCGGAGAGAATACCCTAAAGTGGTGCAAGATAAATATCCCATCATGTAGATGACTGAGACTCTTTGTAGACAAATATTTAAGAATAAAGTTTTTCTGTCAATCAGTTCCAGTACATATTGTGGAGAGTTTTGTTGGCCGGTCCCCATTAACATGCTTTAGTTAGAAGCAACTCTTTATTTTACCCTTGTTAACACTGGGTCGTACAAAATAGAATTGCATCCAAAAGTAGGTACAATATTTTGTTCTTAAATGAGGCATGTAGTTGAACTCCCATAACCTTTGACTGCTTGACGTTCAGTGTTCACCGTGGTGCATGATGTGGATGTGCTCTAGTAGATTATTGATCTATAGTATACGATAAATGTCAAATATATTCGAATAGACAAGTTTAAGTTAATGCGAGATACGGATGGGATATAACAGGTCAGAATACAATGAAACCCTTGATTCCTTTCAATAAGGGGCAAAACCTACAGAAATAAGACAAAGCAGTTTTGTTTTGGTTTATTAAAATAGAGCAGGAAGAGTTAAACAAAGTTAAATCGTCATAACTAAAATGGTATAGACACTATTGATTTTTACACTGAAACACGCAATACAACGAAAAATTATCCAAAAGTCATAGCACATTACATATTTTAGATAATTGACGGTAACTTCAGATCAACAAATGCGTTTGACTCGTGGAGACAAGATGTATGGTGGGACACTACTGATCATCTCCGCTAAGTAACATCTTCTTTGAATTGTACCTGGAACAACTGATGGGTTAGTTTAAAGAAAGACCGTATTCCCTTTTCTTCTTCTTCAGTTTTTCTGGAGTCTTGCTTGATTTCCCTCACTGCACAGTCCAGTAGTGTCTGTAGAAATGTCATTTGTTATTTTATAACCCTTATTTCTTTGTTGGACCTTGTTTTTGATCATGTTTTATAATGAAATGACATAGAAAAACTTTTATAATTTATTACTAAATTTATTATCAGTAGAATTTGTCAGTTAATCAGCATCCATTGGCATTTCATTATTTTAAGAAAGGACATTTTCCTTAGCAACAAGTGTTTTGGTATGTTGACATGTTATATGTTGCTTTGACAAGTAAAACAAATGTATGTTTTGCTAAGCACAAACACAGATGTGCTCTTGGAGGATTGATGAATACCGCTGTGTATTCTTTGAGAAAAACAGAGAAGGTTTCCAACCTGTTGTTTTTTTCTCAGATGAGTGATGTCGAGGCGGGAGGTGCCACGGTCTTCCCTGACTTTGGAGCTGCAATCTGGCCTAGAAAGGTGATGACAACAGTGTGTGTGTTTCTGTGTGTGCATGGGAGAATTATATTAAATGTCATTTATTGTGTGTTGAGTGTGCTTACATGATGCTGCTCGTGTCTCCTGTGGGGAAATAAACAGTGTCAGTGTCAGTTTAAGGGTCAATGTGCCGAGACTTACTTTGGTAATTATTACAGTAAGTCGTGACATAATGACGGAAGATCTCATGTGTGAGGTTCTCTCTACATTATTCTGTAGTGTATGAAAATTAGCCAAAGATGTCATTTGGCAAATTTTGAATGGAAGCTCTTTTTTTTTTTTTTTTTTTTTTTTTTTTTCTTGCATGAAAATTGTTTTACTTTTGGACTTTTTGAAGTATTACATTTACATTTACTCATTTGGCAGACGCTTTTATCCAAAGCAACTTACAAGTTTCAGTGCAGTACGAGACCTTGAAGTAAGTACTAAATCTGTTCAATAAGGCAAAGTGCAAGGAGAACAGGTAAAGAAGTGCAGAGTAAGTGCTAGTTAGGCATGTCAGGGTTTTTGAGATGATACGCAAGAAGTGCTCTCAGAAGAGACGAGTCTTCAAGATATTCTTGAAGCTAGAGAGGGATGTTCCACCATCAGGGACAAACAAGAACAGTCTGGACAGCGATTTGAAAACAGGCATGGCAGGGCCATATGACATTCCTTGGAGCAATGCAGTGGCCAAGGAGGAGCATAAACTTGCATGATGGAGTCCAGGAAGATGAGTTTAAATTTGATTCAGGCAGCCATGGGTAGCCAGTGGAGGTGTAAGAGCCGCGGAATGACATTTGCCCCTTTAGGCTGATCAAAGAACAGAGACACCGCTGCATTCTGAACCATCGGCAGTATATAAGAACGTTTTGCTTAAGGTATTGCAAGTGTTTTCCAAATTCGATCAAACAGATTGATTTTCACTGGCCAGTCAGCATAGCTGTGGTAATATAGGCCCACAGATTGTCCAGTAAAGGCTGCTGCTTATTGTTAACTAACTTGTCTCACGTGTCCATGTTTTTTTTGGGTTTTTTTTTTGTTGCACGTGCTTCAGAAATGTGCTTTTGCCAATGTGCCAAGCAATAACATAGTTGTCAAACAACCAAAAGTCTGCTTGAGGACCACAGGGGTCAGTATCACACTGCAATAAACTGCTCAGCTTGAAGCCGCTTCAGGTTTTCTTCTCATTGCTTGTTGGATCTTCGTGTTCCTTCTCTCTCGTGAACACCAGATGTTCCCATCATTGTTTCGTGTATTTCATCTCTCCACAGGGGACGGCAGTGTTCTGGTATAATCTCTTCAAGAGCGGGGAGGGAGACTATAGGACCAGGCATGCAGCCTGTCCTGTCTTAGTAGGAAGTAAATGGGGTGAGTCAAAATTCAGATTCATCACATTTAACTATTGATACATTGAATTAGATAGCTACATTAAGATTGAAATCAAAGCGATAAAGTTAAAATTGCTTGTGACTCCATGTTACTTAACAATTCCAAAATATGCTGTTTAGAACAGGCTCTTTCAAGTTTTGACTGCATCTACTGGCTTGTAACTCCTGAAACCACACCCTGAAAGTTACTGATACATATAATAAATATGATATATATATATATATTTTCCAGAATAAAATTTTTTCTACAAACACTATTGTACAACAGCCTAGCTATTGTGCTACAAATACAAGGTTGATAATTGTAACCGTTTTACAAAATGTCAGCATTAAAACCATGCTCATTTGATATTTAGTCTGTATTCTAGTCTAGATAGAAGAACCTTGTACATTTTTTGTAGATCACAAAAAATATGGCAGTAAGGGCAATTTTAACCGATTCGCAGCATGTCCCTAGTACTGGTATCTGGACACCCAGATGTGTGCAAGTGAATGGATGTTTATATATAGCACATCCCAGTAAATCCCAATTAAGGGATCTCTTGGATAAACACACGCATACCTTAAATACCACTACCGTAAATAAAATTACACATACACAGAAGATATTGCATGATTTAAGAATAGTTTAGTTAATTTAGATATGAGTGAAAGCAGTTTTTAACAAGAATGAGCTCTCATTGGATGAACATTCATACAAACACTAAACTGTACTGGGAAAATATCTTTACCACATGCTGTTATTTTTTTCATTTTATTACACAGGAATTATTGAACTGTCTTGGCAATTTTGTGGTCCTCACATGTTTTTTGTTTTTCTGTTTTGTCAGTGTCAAACAAGTGGATTCACGAGCGAGGACAAGAGTTCAGGAGACCCTGTGGCCTGACAGAAGTGGACTGAAGATTGACCCACATCTAAGGAACATGCAAACAAAACACACTCACACACACACATGTACATGCTCTGTAGTGCCTTATTTCTGGCAATAATGCAACTCTCAGACACTTACAAAAGTGCTGTCCCTCTCAACTTGTCAACATGGTTAACAAATGTTTTATGAGGATATTGTGACACAGGTATGCAAAGATAATATATTTCTTTTCACTAGAACATGTAGAGCTCAGTTCTCTGTCAGGCATCCTCACACCACCCCCACCGGATAAAAAAGGAAATTAAGTGAAAACATTTTTTTAAATTGTTAATAACTAATAAACATTAAAAACTATTACTTTATGAGCACTCAAAATTAAATTACTGGTAGATCCAAATGTGTGGGTCCACTGCCAAACCTTTCTATTGATACCAGAACCTAATTCTTGGGGTTTTTTAGCTGTCAGGTGAACAGCTTTTACCTCAGACTGCTCTTACAAGCAACTTTCAATTTTTCATAGTAAAAACATCAGCATTAGTGGTTATACAGAGAAGCTTGTTTGAATTTATATATCTCAGCTGTTCCATACAGGATGGTGTGACGGTTTTTGTTTTAGATTTATTTCAAATTCACTCATACGTCTTAAAGACAAAGAACAAAAAGATTTACACATATTTAACATATTTCTGAATATGAAGCAGCTTTTGGTAATGAACAGCTATAGACTTTGTACTACATTCACTTTTTGCAAGTTAACCCAGAGTTAACCATTAACGCTAATTTTACAGTATGAACACATTGTCAAGTTGTTCTGCAAGTTCCTGAGTAGAACTGAAAACCTTTTTCATAAATATTTGACTGCCAGCAATCAGAAATGTCAGTTTACCAAAAAACCTTATATTAAATCTATAGTCTGGTATTGGTTCATTTTAGAGGTTTATTTGGGAAGCAGTCTCAGAAAAACAACTTTTCTCTGCTGGTTATTTTAAACAGAAATAGAGCAAATATTAGGAAATAAACATCCCAAGTTACAATCTTTAGCTTTAGCACTGTATCGTCTTTATCATTTGCATATATCTTTTATCATTTGCATCCAAAGTGTTTTTCCCAGTCCAGCCTGACAGATAAATACATTTCCTCCAAATCATGCCCAGGACATTTTTATTTATATAGTGTTTAAGTTATTACATTGTTGTTACATTGTGTGCCCTTTCTACAAGATGGCAAACAAATAAGTCAATAAACAGTGGCTTTTACTAAAATGTTTTGTGCTTTCATTCACAGTTTTCATGATTTCTCACCGTGTCATCAAAATCAGACTGACTCTAAATCTGTTGCCAGCGTTTTCCTATGAATCTGAAGCATGGAGTGTTTAGGATCCAGAGGCTTCATTAATACCATATCAAAGTCCTCAAAGTGTAATTTTTATATCCACCAATGTGCCTGTTACACCACCCACATGCAGCAAGAAGCTAAAGATGATGGCATTTTTAACTGAATTGAGGTTTATATTAAACTGGCAGCATTTTGTGATTCACTACAAGTTTTATGGTGACAAGCTCAAGGCTCTGATTGGGTTATTTGGTGTCAGTTAATGCTGGTGCCAGTGATCAAGGCATATCATTGGACACTGAAAGAATTTTTGAATTTGCTTTACCAATCTCATAAAGACAATGGCTATAAAATGATCATTGAGAGAATTTTTACACAGTTATATATGTATCAAGCTCATGTAAAGGTATGCGGTTTAAACAGCACTTTTGTTCAATTTGAAAATATTGCTAATTTCTACACTTTTACATAAACACTTGCAAAAATTGAACATGTTTTGGTTTATTGTACTGGTCATATTTTTGAAGTTTTTCATATAAACTCCACTCTCATAAATCTAATTCACATCTGCTTTGCACCATTGGCTCTGTGTCTGAATGTAACGGGAAGGAAATCTTGTAAATCTGGAATGCTGCATCTCAGCCTATGTGGCTGTTCAGCTCAGGCCCTTGGGAAGTGCGGGTTCTGGTAAGCTTATGCTTTGTAGATTTACTGAGGCAAGATTCAGCAACATGAATTGTGGAACATGGAGGAACATTTCTTCCACCTACACAGAGCCATAAACTGACAGGGGTGCCTGTTGTGAGGAAGGAACTAGATGGGTGTTATTAGCTTACTTCTCCATTGAGAAGGACAAAGGGGCTGCAGTGGTGATGTTTTTGGTCACAATCATCTAATGCTGACTTTTCACTTTTGTTTCAGACTATTTGGCTCCTTGCAGCTTATTTACGCTTATTTACTGTTCTGTGACTTCATGAATCTCAGCAAACCAAAAATGATTAGCCATGTCTTCCTGATTTTTGTTGTGGGTGTCACTGATTGTTACCATGGTAACATTGGTCTTAGGCCTCAGTTAGCCTGGGGGTATGGTGTCTTACCTTTTTGATTTAAAATAAAGTCAGTTAATTTTGTGAAACTTACCCGCATTAGACTTATCTGTGAGCAAAAATAAGAGTGGACCAACATTACAGACCAGTTTAATATCTTTGTCTTCATCCACTCTTCACAAGATCCTTACTTCAGCCAGTTTGGTATCAAGTGTACTCCGCCGCTTCGATTTGTTACCCTGAGTTTTCCATGTTATTTTCTGAACTAATCTATATCTCCTTGTGCTCCAAGATCACCACATGACGCCTAGCTCAACTGTCAGTCTGCCATGGCTCACAACACAACCTACCATTCAAACCAGCTGGAGTTCTTCAGCTTTGAGCGATGATTTGTTAGGGTTAGGGTTCAAATTATGCCAAATGTACAGGGGGTGCTTTTCACAGCAGGGATGCCTTCACTTGATCATTTGTACCATGCCATACCGTGTCTTGGATTTAGGTTCACTTGTCAAACATAACAAAAAGCAAATCATAAAAAAAGGTCATAGAATGTATGCATAATATTCGTCATCTGGAGCTCTACAATCTTATTAAATCTGTGGCTCCCAACTGTTTGTCTGATGTACCGCCAAAGTAGTGCTGGGATTTATATACTCGGTGTGAACTTATAAATGATCTAGTATTCTGATTTTTCCAGGACACAGCAGGGGTAGGGTGGGTTGTGCACAGAGCAAATGTCCTCTGCAGTTTCTCAGAGAGCAGTATTGGACACACACACACACTTTTTACAGACTGAAATCTAATGTTTTTTTTTTGTTTTTTTTTAAAAGAGAGAAACAGCTGCAGGCACTAGGACCACATGGTAACATCGTCTACTCAAGCTCTCAGTCCCCCTTCCAAATCTCCCTCCTGTCTCCTCACTTGTTGTCGTTCAAACCGACAAAAACTGCCAGCAGCTTAGCAGATCATCCAAACCCAAAAACCCCAAATGTTCACACCACCGAAATTATAGATCACTGACAACATAACGGTTTTTTGTTGTTGATGTTGTTGTTTTCGAAAAAATGTTGGAATATCGACTTTGTAAATGCCGCAGGTTAGCTAACTGTTAGCAACACAAAATGGCAAAGTTGAATTGCCCAATTCTGTTAATGTTAATTATGCAGGGTACTAAGACAGACATCTTTAATTTTCTGCTTGTTTTCCTTGTACTTAGCTAGCTATATATAAACAGTATTGGTGATCTTCCTATAAAGGGGGTAGTTCAGTTTTGCGATTAATTGTTGCTTAACAAACTAATGTGAAAGCTGTGCATCGCCCTCCCATGTAGCGAAGTAGTTCTGGTGAATACTACATATTGTGTTCCTGCCAGGCACTGGAGGTCAAGGTAACATCAGAAAGACATTGGACTCATTTTTGGTTGGAAATGAAAATCAGGTTGATGTCTGTGAAGGACATTTTTAGCTAGGGTACTCAGGGTCTTATAGATAAGGGGGTACAAGGAAAGCATTGTGTTCAAATCTAGTTGTTGTCAAGGATGAGCTAAGTAGGGAAAAGGACAAGACACATGTAATATTATTGGGTAAGAACGTGACAATGTGGATTTTGGTGACCAATAGCATCTTCACACATGAATGTTTCGGATAAAGTTTAACCTTATATGGAGTAAGGTATATGGATGTATGGTAAAATGTTGCAACCATGTCAAACCTGGGATTATATACCCGTAGTCAGACAAGACATTTTCAGAACTTGGTGTGGCACTACTCTGATTTACAGGTTGACATCATTATCATTATGTCATAATTTTCTGGTGCAAAGATTGCAATAAATACTTCTGCCTGAGACATCTGAATTCCAGGTCATCGTGTTCTCTCGAATTTCAATCAAAATGTCAAAACCCAATGTTGGCTAACTGACATTGTGACATTTAGCAGACTAGGAGTTTTGCTCACAACCAGAACATGGATTTTATGTCAAGATAGCATTGGCATGAAGGTTTTGGTAACTCATCAACACAAAACCAACAAAATATCAACAACTGTTTTCAGCATTCTACGTCAAATTAACACTGGCATCAGAAATTGTCCTGACATTGAATTTTGATCACTCAATTTCCCAACCTACATTCAATTAAACATCAACAACTAACTATGGTGGCCGGTGAGATGCTACTTCCACATCTGGACCAATTCTAATGCACACACATAATCTTTAACACTGGAGGATAATTTAGAAGTATAATTTCTCAATTTTTTTTCTACTTAGTTGAGCTGCTCTTCAATCTTACCCTCTGGTAACTTCAGAAGTAACCTGCTATGTTTCAGGACTGGTCCATACCAGTCATTTTTGGACACTTTAGCCCATGTTAGACCATGTTAATTCATATGTACTGTCAACAAAATCAACATGTAGACTTTTCAGATCATCAGTTTGTACTTAAAAATCGATTACCACATAATGATTATGTAAAAATCACAATGACCACTTGTTATCCCAGGCTAGACTCTGAATTAGATGCATATGGTATTCATATTACGTCTACCCAAGTGTTTTTGTCAGGACTGAAGCCAATGAAATAGCAAAGCTTACTGCGCAAGCTTGTATATGTCTCAGTATGTTTCAAGTGTTGCAACATGTTTCCCCCAATGGGTCTGTCCACACAGGGAAATATTATCCTGAAAACCCTTTTTTCCTCTTATCTCCTCCTTTAATTCCTGGGAATAAAGCAAAACAATGTAGTGAAATCCCAGGCCCTCTCTGTGTGAAATGATTTATTATGAAGTTAATGTATCATGCCATCTTATGTCTCTTGGGACAGGTACGGTTTTAAAAAGGAGAGTTGCCTGCCTTGTGTTTAAGGTTAGATATACACAGTGTTTTTTTTTGTTTTTTTTTTTGTTTTATGATTTGTAGATTCTGTCAGGATGAACGACATGAATCCACACTTGGTATTAGTGATGTGTGGTTGTGTAAAAAAGAAAAAAGGACTTACATGCCCATATCTTTATATTATGATGGGTTATGGTATAATGTATAAAACATACATTTTCTCCACTGTCCCTAGGTGCTGAATCCTCAGCAATGGAGGTGATTGAGGTTGGGAGTTTGGAGTGTTACATGGGAGACATGAGAGGTTAAATACAAGTGTCAAAGCTGCAGAGGTAAAGATGAGCGCTATCAGGTGAAAGAAATAAATTTGTGCTAAAACTTCATTATGGAAGATGAATCATATCAGTGATGTTGTCATACAAATGGTCAGTACATTTATGGAAAAGGAAAAATATTTAAAAGGCCAATTCTGGATCAGTTGTATTTAAGATGAGTTGTAATCCTTTACTACATTTACAGCTTGACTTGTTTTATTTACCTTTCTTTACCTTCTTCTTCTTCTTCACCTTTATAGTGTAGATTGAAATAATACAGTATCAAAGTATGTGATGTATCCATATCCATAAAGGTTTGGTATCCAAATGGTTTCATAATTTGAGTCCTGCCAGAATGTTGTGGAGATGATGATGATATTGTGGAGTCCTGCCAAGCACAGTCTATAGTTGTTTGCTATGTTTGGAAATTAATTTCAAACATCACTCTACCAAGACAAATACTGGGGGAAATACAGACCGCCATTGTACCATTTGTATCTATCACAGCTAAAAGAAAATAAACTGGCACAATTGAAAAATCTTAATCTCCATTTCCAAGCATGTGGGAGAACCTATTGTGGCCTTCAGGTAACGTGGTGCAACATGGCTCCACGGAAGAAGACCCAACCCCTGTGCAGATATGAAGGGCTCGTTCTAAGCTAATGAAAAAACAGCGATTCTATAGTTTCAGGTGATTATACACGAATGAAAACATAATTGTGACTATTGTATTCCATTTCTGCCAATAGATCCTCCTAAATCTTACACACCGTTCCTTTAATGCTATCCTCTGCCAGTAGGGATTACTTTGTGCAAACTGTCAAAAAACTATATTTGAACAATGACGAAAATGTTCAGTGTTGTATTTTTCATTGCTTTGGGGCGAGGCTGAACCACATTTGTTCATGGTTGCTTAAGAATGAATCCCAAAGCACTGCTTAATGTTCACTGAAACGTGACTGTGATGTAATCCCGTCTCGTTGCGTGACCCTGTTCGAGCTGTCATCACTGTCTCTGTCAAAAGTGATCACATTACCTTACACCGTGAACCCCTTGTTCTGTATCCTACGTGTACAATGAAAACACTTTTGTTCGCTTTCTAGAAACTCTTCCTCTTACAAACGCATCATAACAGTTAATATCACATTCAAACTGCACTAATGCAACTAAAACACTTCATACACGTCTCTGAACATTGATACTTTGTTACTCATTACACACTAAAACAACCCCAACAGCAAAGTAGAATTATAATATGGATCACTAGTGTCTTTAAAGTGTCTTTTAGAATAACCCAAGAATCCTTTACAACAACAAGGTCACTTCTTTATTGCATGGAATTTGCTTTGTCACGATATACAGTATATCACAGTTATGGATCAGAACTGCTGCAATATGCTCCAACAGGCTTTATTTTCAGCCATTATTTGAGTAATTGGACAAAGGCACCAACATCAAAGTAATTACAATATAAAACTATACACATTAACAAACTTGTAGAGGAAGGTTGCATAAATAGAGATACAACAGGGTTAGCCAATCCTGTCTTCTGCATTTGGCCACAAGTTCTCATCAACATCACACCTTGTGTCCTCTCATGAATTTCGTCTGCACTTGTGTCCAGACATCCAGCATTCATTGTGCCCAAGAGGGGCATCTGATAATGTGGCAACGGGAAAAGAATAAATCAACATGGTTGAAGAATGGAGAGCAAGTTGGAAGGAGAAGGGACACTATCCTGGGATAGTCTGTGATGCACTCTGTGCACCCTTTCCTCATAGACGTCATCAAAGAATGAAAACGGACACTGTGCCGTAAGGCCCATTAGTGTTTTTTTTTTTTTAAACGTTCCTTTTAGATGTAGCAAAGAAGAGGAAAGTCATTCAAAAAAACACGTCAGTGATTAGCAAACTGACCTTCGTAATATTAGCATGTGTACACTTTAAATGATGATGATATACAGCTGCACAACAATATGAGACAATTTCATTATCCCTGCAAAATAATATTTTTTAAAAGAAAAAGTTAAACCACCTGTGGCAATGAGTCCAGAGCTCATATTATAACTGGTTAAAGTAAAATTTTGGAATTAATTAAAGATTGATAAAAAATAAAAAAAAGTTCAAAGTAAAAATCCTTCACCTTTGCACCTACTCAAAAACTTAAAAATTAAAGCTGTTTGTCAGATTTGTATAAAAATAAGTCTTTAAGGGAACTCCAGAAGATTCAGAGGCAAGAAAGCACACTAAGAGACATGTTTTGGAATTACTTTACAATACTCAAGAGGAACCAATATCATTTCTTTACTCCTTCATTGTCTCTTTTTGGAGCATTCTCATGTCTGACTCTTAATGTGATGAATATGAGCCCACAAGACCACACACAAATGCACAGTACACCTCCCAGCTGACCAATCTGACTGTGCTCACTGTGTTTCTTCCCCAGTGTGGGATAAAGGTTTGAGCTCTGTGTGGGCAGTGGTGCCATTGGTTCCCAGTGCAGGAGGGCATTTCTGATCCAAGGGGAGGTCGTCCACAGGCTGACAGAGCAACAAGAAACGCTGAGGAAAGAGTGAAAAGAAATTCACTGAGTCGGTGGAGAAAAAACAGTCAGAGCAGGAAAAAACTGCATTCCTTATTGCTGAATACAGTATTACTGTTACTGTCTGTATATTTGTATAGTATGTTAATAGCGTAAAAGCAAACTTTTCCTGTCTTTTAAAACACTTTTGTACATTATGATTTATCTCTATAAATATGTCAATTCTTTTTCAAGTTTTACTGCCTTGGAATGACGAGACTAAGCTTTGTTATACACACGTCTAATTGCAATAAAGCTGAATGCAACTGAATTAAATGGAACCTTGAAAAACAACAACCTTCTCACAACCAACCAATACAATATATACAACTAAGTTTCCCAGTAATATTCATGTTAAAGTGGATTAAAGGATGAGGGTGGTGATGTTCTATGTTTTTTGCTATTGTGAACAAAAGTTGAAAACCAACAACAATACTAGTCCATCTTTAAATACTTTCTGATTTCCACAACCTGTGTCACTCCCTCTGTAGACATGAATCTTTAAATACAGGTCACAAATACAGAGTTTTTTACATCACTGAAACAAGACTTAAATAAACTAATGGTGTGCTGCTGAGTGTTTATGGCACCAGGACTCAAAATAAACCACAATGGCCGGATTCCCGATTGTGAATGAACGTGCTAACAACTGCAATGTAACTCACTGATTTGTTTTTAGTAGTTTTTGGACAACAAAGGAGCTCCATAGCCCAAAAGAAAGAAGATATAACACTTGTTAGGGGGGGGGTGTTCCTGCATTCAAGCAGTGGAATGACTTGCATATGTTCAAAGGTCAATGGTTCATGTTTTCCAGGTTATCTAATCCTGCGGGTGCTTTCTGCACATGGAGAACATTCTGAGATATCCTGTTAAGAAAATCCTTGAGCCAGGAATCTTATTGTACACAAGGCCAGACTGTATTCAGTAACCCCTGCGCATAACCAGAATCCAACAATCCCCCGTCGGCGCAGATTTGAGCAAGGCAAACATAAATACATTCAGCTGTGTCAGTCATCCAGACAGAGACACAGAGCTCTTTAAGATTGGTGGATCACTGACCCAAAATACCTTTTAACAAACAAAAACATAATTTTTCATAACATCTATTTTATTATTTTTTTTTACAGTTTATTTAATGAATGCATCTTTCACAGCAGCACAGTTATATATATATATATATATATATATATATATATATATATGTATATTTTTACTGCCAACAAGCACAAACTGATCGTAATCTATTAAGACGTTTAAAGTTTTACGGATCAACATTGGCTGGTCAATAATAATTTTGTCCCATGCTCAGTACATTCCAGTGCGACTTTGTAGGTTCTCTTTAACAACATTCAGTTCACAGCAGGGGTTGAAATGGGATTTGGCAGATGGGGGAACCCTAAGATTCTGGTGTGCATAGCCAGGCTGTTCACTTATTGACCTCTGCTCTTTTTCTTTTTTCTTTTTTTCTTCTTCTAATCACACATAGAGCTGATCTTAATAATAACCTCATGAATTCATGACATAGAGCTTTTTTTATGTTCCTGGATAAGCAGGGTGTTGCTTCCTCTGCAACAGTGAAGTTAAAAGGACCGTCGCCTTGTGTGATGATCTGCCAGGAGGATCTTCTCTCCTGCCTGTGTGCGTGTGTGTGTGTGTGTGTCTGCTCATCTGTCTCGCTCTACACTACACTAAGATTTATTCACTTATTAATCGAAGACAGCAGGACAAAGTTCTGAATCGTTCTGGCCCACTTTAACCCCTGCTTAACAGTGCTTCTGTAATTCAGAGAAAAGAGAGGATCATGCTTACCTGTCGAAGAGTGCCTTTTCCCTGCATCATTTTATGAAACACAAAAAGTGGGATGAGCGAGAGGGAGACCGTGGCAATGAACCAGCCCAAGATGTTGGCCCAGAGTGGATAAACGTAACTGTTACTGAACTTCAGTGGGGAGTATTTGACAATAGAGAAGATGAAGGTGCCCTGTGATGAGAGGAGACGGAGTGGATTCATGTTAAGTTAAAAGTTCCAGTATGTAATTAGATAAGTGTGACACTGAAAAGACAAGACACTGACAAGACAAGAGTCCTTATATACTGTTGTTATATACTATATCTGGACATATAGGCACTACACTGTGTGCAAATACTGCTGTCTCTTTTTTAAAAATGTAATATATGTTTTTTTTGTGGCTGCAGCCGCTGTGGAGTTTATATTGTTTGTATCTCCACAGTCTCTGCCTTAATGATGCTTTATTCTGCTGTTCTGCTGATTTCCATTATATTTATGTAGCTTAATCGCTACATACATACATTGACACCTATAAGTGTAATGCATTTACCTAAGAAAAAAAAAAAATCAGCTCTGTTTTTCTGAATTAACAAGATCATATCTCAGAATTGTGAGATGATAATCTTGTTAACTGTTTTAAACTGCATGTATGCATTGGTACTGTAATGCATTTGTAGGTTAAAGACGCTTGTTAATTTAATAGTTCTATCATAAAACATCATTATGACCATATAAAATTTCTACATCTCCCCTTCCCCCTTTTAAAAATGCAATGCAGTAATATTTACTAAGAGTGCATTTTAACCGACTTAAAACTTATAGTAACAGTACTTTTACTTTACTTTACTTTTTCAGTACTCTTTCTACCCCTGGATCACCGTAGTTGAAGTTGGGTGTCTGGGGTGTGAAGTTCTGCAGGCAATGAAGGATTGCAAGATAACTTCAAGAGTGAAAAGGGGGAAAGGTAAAGACGAATGATATATGGTTGAAAAATACAATAAAAACAAAATCTATGTTTGTGTATCCACAGCTGTGTGCATCTGTGCCTGTGATTGATCTCCATGTTAATTCCCACTGGGGTTGTCCTCTTTTTTTCCCCTCTCACGAAAGTGCTGTACATGGCATGTACATGAATAATCACACATCAAACAGACATGAGACGAGAGATATCAGGACACATGGAGGAAACAAATCACACAACAGTGAATGAAAGGACTTACAAAACAGAAGAGGGGGGTAGTGTAGCGCCAGCAGTATTTCATGAATGGGTATGGACGATAACCAATCATGTCTGTGATGTTGTCATAGAAACGGTCAGGACCTTTAGGGAAAAGAAAAGATAACATAAAAAGGTCAGTCTCATCTTTGACTTCAAATTATCAACATATCAAATGTGCAAACAGTAGTCTTGGCCCCAATGAAAACAGTTGTAACCCTAGTATTTCATAATGTGATGAAGACCTGTATCCGTTTTTTTTTTGTTTTTTTTTTTAAACCATGATCCAGTTTCTACATGGTTGATTGTATTCTCTGTGACTTACCATAGACCCAGCCAATGCTGACCGACTGACATAAGGAGAGGAGGAGCAGGGTGGTGCCACTGCAGACATGATGATCCAACAGCTGGAGCAGGTACATCCCACCCTAAAAACAAGGACAGTGATAAAATTTCAATATAAACAGTTAATATAATGACATTTTCATACAAAACTTATCCTGCAAAAAAAAAAAAAAAAAAAAAAAGTTGGTACTGAGCTCCAAAGGGACTGTTTCTAATCATCTACAGTATATCTTTGCATTTCATCTAATTTTCACCTGTCATTTGAATAAATACAGATAAACAAAAATAATGAGCCTGGACACTAACAGCCATGATCCCATTATCATTTTATGCAACAAGCAAATTCATTATCAACAAAGGGGTTTGCTTATATTCTTAGCTTTAATGATTAAAGACAGACACTAATCCTATAACCTAATCCTCCATTCAACTGTTGCATTCAGCAGTGGCTTCAGTTAAGCTTCAGCTCAAGTTTTTCCTTAATCATCCAAATAACAATACATGCTATATGTATTATTATTTCACTTGAATGGAAAATCCCAATGTGAGATGACAGCTCTTTGACAGCTCTGCCACTCCTTTTTTGTACATGCATCAAAATTATGTCTTTGGTTGTTACAATGGATTAAGATTTATTAGGTGTGAGAAACTAATTCGTGTAACACTGAAATTGGCAAGAAAGACTGCTGGCTGGTTTGGCAGGCTTTTCCACATTCTCTGTAGCAGAGCGGCAAAAGGGAGGTTTAGAGTGCAACCGAGGCCAGTTTTTCTACTTTTTTGGAACTGGCGTGTAGCAGCTTGAGTGCTGCTACAGCTGGTGAATGGAAACGAGGAGACAGTTAGCCTGGCAGCCAAAACATAGTCCTATACATAACCTCTTGTAAAACAACATACTGTCATTTTTACCCTTCATTCTTTTGTACTGATTAAACAAGAGGGATATAATGTGTTAATTTGTAGATTTTACAGTATTACTGTCAGAGCCTTCTTCTTTTAGCAGTGTGAATGCAAATTTGTCCTGGGCCACACTAAAAGACTGCCTACTCAAATGAAGTTCTCTGCCACACTCTACACACACACTAATTAGTCCCCACCACAGTTTCATAATGAACCAAAAATTTTTACCATTTCAAATGGCTAAAACGTTATTTCATTTTAGAGCTGTGCACAGTGCAACAATTCGGCCCCTCCTCAGCCCCTCCTTGCCATGCTCTCTCTCTCAAAAACACATTGACAACACACCCATCTGTCATAGTCAGACTGGATAAAAACAGTGACACATACTTGTTTATTTGCATATTGAGTGGGGGTGTTAGACCCGATGGCGAGGCATTCTAATGCCAGGTGTAAACTGACATGCTGAGAGTCAGGTCTGAATGGGGTCTTAGTTTCATTTGATTATATGCTAATGAAAACAAAATTATGAATATTATATTCCATTTCTGCTTGATTGAATTTTTTGTTGTTTTTATTCCTCCTATGCTTCTTTCTCTTCTTTGCTTTCTGTAATATTTGACCAGTTTCTAAAACACATTAAATGCTAGATAAATAATAAGGCAAAAAACATGGAGAAAGGTTTATGAAATCAACTGTACAAACCTCAGTGACCAGTGAGAGTCCCAGCAAACAGCAGGTACAGCATATAGCCAGCAGAAGCAGCTCACGTCTGTAGCCTTGACGCAGGTAAGTTGGGAACAGGTCAACCAGTGATGTCATCAAGCACTCCAGACCAACAAACTGGAAAGAGTCAGTGGCAGGAAAGAGAGTCAGAGCTTTGATCATTCATTCATTCCAAACATTCATTCATTCAGAGGGGTTTTGCTGGTACCTGACTATCCAGTCCAAGCAGAATGATCATGATGAAGAAACACACTGACCACACCTGAGGTACGGGCATCATGGCTACTGCTCGTGGGTAGACAATGAAAGCCAACCCTGGGCCTGCACAAACACACACACATACACACACACAAAACACACATAGAATGTAACAAGATATAATAAATAAATTGGCGACAGACAAAAATGTCACTTGTGTCCACATACAACACTATCTGTTTCTCACTTTCCTGTGTTGAGGATGTTCACTTTTGAATGTGTGATTTTCACAAGACTGAGAGTGATCAAGCCACACCTTACGAAATGTGCAGTGGCAGAGAGCCCAAAACATAACGACTTGAGACAAAAATGGAGGAAGGATATTCAGTGAATTGATTGTTAGAGTTAGATAAAGAAAACATTAATAAAGACTGAAAAAGCAAACAAGTGGAGAAAATGAGAAGCAGTAATGCAGTAGCATTATTAGTTTCTGACCCATTTAAAATTTCACTTGCATGAAAAAGGAGAAATATTTAGTGTTTAGTGTCAAACTAGCCAAAAGGTTAAAGTGCACCATCAAACAACAGTGTTAACTGTTACTCTTGGCTTGGAGACCTCAGTGACATGCTGCCCCCTTAACCCCAAAGAAATGCAGGGGTTTTGCTGTGCTGTGCTTAGGTACAGCAGAGCTCAATGTCAATATTGGCTTGTAATCATGCTCACAATAACTGTTCTAATAGGCAGGCTTTAAGGTTTTGTGAACGAGATATTACCAATATTATAGCAACAAACAAGTTCCTCTTCCCTTTGTTTTGGTATCTGGTCTGGCAGCACTTTAGTGGTAGGGCACCTATAGGCGTGCGTGGTAGTACATGTGAGTCCTTCCTGTTAAAGGACTTGTCACAGCACAGTATGCAGCGTTCAGCTGAAACCCACCTTCCATACTTTCCTCCACTGAAGAAACAACGTCTTTTGTCTAAAAAGTTTAAGAGATACTACCAGAGCACAAGCAGACTGGCTATGGGGACTATCAGCGGTGGACCTTCAAAACACCCATAAAGTTTTCTAAGTTTTTACCGGCTCTGTCGGTGCCTCTCCTGCGGTCAGTTCCGGCGGGGGTCAGAGGCTGAATGTCTTTCCCACGCCGACCATGGAACTAATACTGGTCTGTCTTGGAGATGGAGAGCCCCACTAGCTGCTAAAGGACTCCAGCTTAACTCTGAAATGGCTTTTCTTCTCCTCAATGTGTAAGTAACTTCATGGCTACATAATGCTACATGTCTGTTTTCATTAGTATCCGGCTAAAAAAGGCATGAAAACGTTAGCTAATTTGCGTTACCCAAATTATGAATTCGTGGTTGCTATTACTAGCTGGCTCACTGCCCAGCATCAGCATGTTTTGGAGAATATCACGGCAATGCTAGTACGGGCTAATTGGATGTGGCTGGATTGTTTTTGTTGGCTCTGTGTACTCACGGTAACGTTACTCTGTTGTGCTACTCGCTGTGTGTTTTACGGCCGCTTTCACTGGACTTCGTAGCACCTTGCTGACTGGGAAGGGGAGGGGAGATCGTGGCCGAACGGAGGCCGGAAGTGTGGCATTTGTTTTGGTCTGATATGCTGGTGGTCAAGTGATACAGTATATCTAGTGGCAGTGACGATCGTTTACAGAACCTTTTAATGTGGACTGTCTTAGTTTAGCATGTAAGCATGTGCTAATTAGTACTAAATACACAAAGAATGCCATGACAACCAAGTTGTAGTTGTTGAGATATTAAAGTTTGGGCCAAAGTGATGAACTGGCTAAGAGACTTACAATGCTATACCCAAGCATGGCTAAAGTCTGACCATTATACCATTTACCACAGGCAACAAAGCAGACAAGGTGACCTGGCTTCACAAAGCAAAATGTGGGCATTAAGTGTTTTTTGTATGTTTATTTTCCAAATGGGAATCAATGACTTTGATTTCAATTGTAAAACGTTGAGTTCCTAAAATACAGGTCATAGCATACATTTTTTTTTTATCACTTGAGCTCTTCATTTCTACTGCTTGTTATTAGCAGTAATCTTTCTCACCTGAACTGAGCTGCAAGCTTTAAATTAAATCTAAAACATCAAAGAGAAAAACTAAAAATGACAGAAGAAAGTATCAAGTCTGCCAGAAAGCGTCTTAGGTTGGAAAATTAAAGGGATAAGGATAAAGAAAAATCACAAGACTCTGCACAGTTTCCACAAAGGGCGAAGAGTAGTGGTGCAGGTTACAGTATCTGACTATCAGCTTCCCCAAAAAGACTCTAAGGAAATGTATTAAAACTGTGACTCTAATGCTCAGCCTAAAGTTGAACTTAACTGAGCCAGTACCTACCGGATTCTGCCACCTCAGATATATCCACTCCTTGTTCGTATGTCATGAAACCCAAAACAGAGAAAATGGCGAAGCCTGCCACGATGCTGGTTGCACTGTTCAGCAGACACAGGTAGAAACAGTCCCTGAAAAGAAAATGAATCCAGTAGAAATGTGCACGCAACTGTAGAGTGGATACAAAGTGTTGCAGAGATGGATGCTCATTTTACAAGCCAGGAGAAGAATTTATTCATTGCCTGTGTTAATCACACCCCTATGAAATGTTTTGACCTCATGCTTATTTGCAATATCTGACTTTTCTGTTTCCCTCTGATGACATTCTTGGCTTTGTTGCATCAAATTTCACTTAAAAGCAAACAAAAGTTCCCACACACAAAAACAATCTGCTGCTGCAGGCTGCAGATAAATTATGTAACAGACAAAAAACACACTTTACTTCAATTCCTTAAACTTATTTTAAGGATTCAGAGACGGTAACATTTTATTTATAGCAGGATAGTTTTGCTAGAATAGCATTGCACTTACCTGTAACAGTCATTGTTGTAAGTGTTGTAACTCCCAAGAGAAGTTAGGAACCCAAGGCCAATGGCATAAGAAAAGAAGATCTGAGTACCAGCATCCATCCACACCTGAAAAGGTCAAACAAACGTGTGTTAGTGTGTGTGCGTATATCTCTGAGGAAACAATGCTGTGGTTCTTCTGGTCTAAATATCGTCTGTGTGGTCTTACCTGGGGATCTGACAGGCGAGAGATATCAGGGTAGAGGTAGTAAATGATCCCATCAATTGCCCCCGGTAGGGTAACGCCACGTATGAGCAAAACCAACAGCATAATGAAGGGGAAGGTGGCTGTGAAGAAGGCAGCCTGAAAGAAAAGAGCATTGACTTGATTACATCTGCAATGTAAAGATTGAAACTAGTGATCGTTTTCACCATCAATTAATCTATAGATTCTTTTCAGTCAATCGATTAATTCGCTTTTAAAATATGACACTAGTAAAAATAAAATGTTGATCACAATTTGTCAGAAGCCAATGTAATTTCTACAAATGTTTTGTCTTCTACCATAAGTCCAAAGATTTATAATCAATTTATAATGATATAAAACAGAGAAAAGCAGCAAATCCTTACATTGAGGAGCTGCAAACAGCAAACGTTCAACATTTTAGCTTAATGAATGACTTGAACATTTAACCGATGTGTACTGATTTTAAAACAATCAGTTCCCAACATATGAAAGAACATGAGGTAATCCTGGTACTAGGTAGTGAAATGTTTATGACATAGCATCTGGTCTTGAACCAAACTGAGAGTACAAAAGACTATACCAATTGGATTACTGTATTGTATATTGGCTGCATTGCTGTCTTTGCCAAATGTGTCCAATTTTGACAGTTTGTTTCATTGATTGTGACTAGTCTCAAATGTATAGCAGTGTCAAATTGCCATATTATCAGCTATATAATGTATATTGGTGACTCTCTTCTATGGACCAAAACTGTGAAATGTGACCCTAGATGACATAATTTCTAACTGGAAGTGTTTAAATCACTTTTTGGAGTGGGTCCTGTGTGTGTGGAAGGGTATTGCTCCCAACGCACTGCAGCTTTGTAAATTTCTAGAATGAAGTAGGCGATGAAACTGAGAGAAAATGAATTCACTCATTCAGAGACACTTACGTCAAGGAACTGGCCATTTACTGACAATATTTTAAAGATGTTAGATATAGCACTCAAGACATTGCTTATTAAGGGAGCTCTGAAAAAACTAACTCTATTGTGGAGAGGAAGTCTGCACTGCAGCTTTGGTTTGGGGCAAAGGTTTGGGCATTGGATAAAGATGTGGCAGCAAGCAGTATTGGCATGAGGGTATCTGTGTAGTGATAGTGAGAGCAAGCAGCTTATGCAGGCCCTGCTGTGCTTGTATGAATATAACTGGATTGTACTTACTCACTTAATAGCTGATACTGTATATGGTATTAATGAGCCAGCAGCATGGAAGCACAAATAAAAACAACTTTAAAGATAATCAGCTGATGCAAACGCATGTTAGTGTTTTGGCTGAACTAAGACAACGCCCCATTTATCCTTCAGAGGACATTCAATAAAACTTGGATGTAAACAATGTCTCAGTCAAACAGATTTTACTAATTTTACATCAGAGAAACAAACGCTATGCAACTCTCTACATCTGTAGTCTTAAAACAATGCTTACAATGAACAAAATGTAGTTTTAGTTATCTGCTGATACAGGTGACATACATGTTTTTTACAAAACTGTCTGAAAATGTATGTTGTAATTATTAGTGACCTGTCTGGAAGAGTAGACGTGTATATGCCTGATTTAATCAAACCATCTCTGTGGAAATTCATGAAACTAAGCCACTGAAAACGTTCATTTGGAGCAGCATTTTGGGGATATTTCTACAAAAACGTGAGAAACATTCTTGAATGTTGTACAGTATTTCAGAGGCTAACCTTTCCTGTGGACTTGATGCCCTTCCAAACGCAGAAATAGCAAATGACCCAGGTCAGGATTAGACACAAGACCAGCTCCCACCTCAGACTGCCCACCTCCTCGATACCACTAGAGATTTTCAAAACCCGGCGCCTGAACAGAGGAGGGGAGGGGAGCAGAGCAATGGTGTGGGTGCGAGGGAGAGCAAAACATGAATGATGAGTAAAAGGAAGGGTTTCAGGATGCCGAGGTGGATGAGTGACAGGGAGGGAGGGGAGAGACTCAGAAGTTGGGAGCCCTTTAACTCTTTGTTCTATAGTCTTTGTGCTCACATACAGTATTTTAATACAGCCAAATTCCCAATAAAGGTGTTTTCATTTACATGTTTTTCTGTTTCTGTTGTCAGACAACAGAATACGCTTGAATTAGTGACACGCAGTCCATCAAGGCTACATGTTAACCAGCACTCACTTCCAAGCCATTTCCAAGCCACTGCTCTGCACTGTTAAATTCCTGATTTCATTATCGTGAAATTGTCTGACAAAATCAGCAAACACATAAATTAAAGGCAAAGGCTTTGCTGTGGTTTCAGCTATGTTTACTTGTAAAATGATCACCTAGAGAGAAAGGCACTCACTCACTCACTCACTCACTGACATTTATAGGGCTGGGCCCACTGTCGCGGTCCAGCAAAAACAAAATTTGTGGGTGGGAGTGGAGGGAGGGGAAGAGAGGATCTGGAATGATTTGGGATTCAGAAAAGAGAACATAGTGAGAAGAGGGAAGGACAGGGATCAAAAGGAGGAAAACAGCATTCAGTTTAACTTGCGTGAGTTGAGTAGATGCTTACTGCCAGAACTCCACAACAGGAAGAGTGGTGTTCAGTCTGGATGTCATGCTGAGGCTCAGATTTGGATGGTTGAGGTCCAAGCATGAGTCTAATATAAAAGAATGAAACACTGTGAATGCTGTGAAGAAAGATGCTCAGTTTCAAAGTAAAAGTTGTACTACATTGTACTATATTGGGAGCATTTTTTTTTTTTACAAAGCATGGATCCCTATTTTGTTGTAGTTAGCACAGAACTATTTTTCAGCATGTTTACATTAATTTAGGCCCTTGCTTTCGACACTAATGACATTCAGTGCATTCAGAAAGTATTAATACCCCATCAGACCCCGTACCCCTTAGGAAATTCCTGGTTGTTCCATACTTCTTCCATTTAAGAACTGTGGAGCAGAAATGTTTTTGTATCCTTCCCCAGATCAGCGCCCCGACACATCCCTGTCTGTGAGACCTTATATAGACAGGTGTGTGCCTTTCCAAATGATGTCCAATCACTTGGATTTACCAACAACTGGTGGACTCCAGTCAAGGTGTAGAAACATCTCAAAGATGATCAAGAGAAATGGGAGGCACCAGAGCTAAATTTCAAGTATCGTAGCAAAGGGTCTGAAGTCCTATGTCGATGTGATATTTCAGTTTAGTGATATCCCAGTATAATTCACCCTACATGTAAGACGCCAGCGTGCTATATATTAAACACGCTTTTCAACAATATTTCAGAGAAATTATTGATCAAACTTGCACTGCATGTCAGCTTAGGAGAGACTCTTCATGACTATATATATATTTTTTTTGCGATTTTTAGCCTCAGGGCAGGTTACCTGTGTTCCAGTAGTGTCCACATGAGGCCCAAGGCAAATCTTTACTGAAGGATGAGAACAAGTAAAAGAACGCCCATGCCATGATGGTGACATAGGAGGTTGCACTGAATGCGATGATTAAGTGACTGGCATAGCCCATGCCTGAGAAAAAAGGAATGTAAGATTAGTCAGGGAGTTTCTTTTCTTTTGTACTTTTTTTTTTTTAGTTTTTCATAAACATCACCCAAGTGTTCCTCAACACATTCAAATATTCAATGGTAGCTAAGGTGTTTCTTTTATTATTTATTGATTCGTTGTTTTTTTTTTTTGTCAGGGACAAGAAACCTTGTAACAGGTTACAATACCATGAAACAGATGTATTGCATATAGGCATATTTAGGTTAATTTATGACCCCTGTCCCTGGTTAGGCTTTTCTACCTCAGGTCACAACATATCTTCACGATCAAAAATACGCTAGATAAATTGAGCAGATAGTGAACAGTGACATTCTCATATATGAGACATGATCATATATGATTTACAATATTTACATCACATTACAATCATTTTAAAAGTGTTGCCTATGTGTATGTGTGTGTGTGGTGTGACGTCCCTAATTGATGGCAGTATGTGCATGTACATAATATTTATGGATTTGTGTCGGTGTGCATGCATGTTCATGTCACATTAATATTTGCAATGGAAAAGTTAAATGAGACCTCTGATTTAAAAAAAAGGGAAAAAAAAAGAAAAGTATTATTATAATTTATCACTTAAAACCACGTAAATGTTTTAACCTTCACAGTGGGTGATGGGGACCTCTGCTGGTGACTTTTTAGATGCTCTTTATTTAGGGAATATGGATATCAGTTTCCACAATGTTAATTAATGCCTCTCAATTGAAATAATATCACCGTATATCACACTAACCTAGCCAATTTAACTTAATTATCATCTGTGTTTTTTAATTTGCAGGGGAAAAAATGACAAATGGAAATTGCACCAAACCAAAGTAAGAGCATTTTCTGTCACTTAATTTTTTTTTTTGGTTTTTGAAGTTGAAACATTACTTTAGTAGCCTGACACTGTCTTGAGTAAAGAGTAATTAAAAAAAAAGGTTGGTTTCTGTTCCAAATCGATGCGGTCTTGAGACGGTCAAAAGGGCAGAAATTGTGCGTAATTACGCACGCGGTGATGGGCGAAAATGAAAACAGACTTGACAAAATATGACGACGCATTAAATTTATCATCAGAATATGTTCAAAACAAACTACAGGGAAATCATTTTTAAAATTTACCTTGGAAAAGCGGACAAATCTTCCTCCAGCATGTGATTCCTCCCTGGCTGGTGTATTGTCCTAAAGCAGTCTCAAGGAAGAACAGCGGGATCCCACATGTCAACATAAACAAGGTGTATGGGATGAAGAACACACCTGCAAGAAAGAGAGGATCTTTACTCCTTAATGCGCGAGAGAGAAGATAATAGATTAGAAATGCATCATCAATAATCGTCTGAGGTTGTTCATTTTGGAAACACACGCCTGACAACTGAGAGCAAAAGTTGCAATGTAAAACCACTCACCTCCGCCGTTCCTGTAGCACAAGTAGGGGAACCTCCATATATTCCCGGGTCCGATGACGGCGCCCATGACAGTCAGGATGAACTCGGCTTTGGTCCCCCAGTGTCCCCGTTCCTCCAGCTCTTTGGGTTTCTCTGGGTATATGCTTGGTACGGTGACTTTGTACGCGCCATTCTTTCCGTTCATGCTCCCCTATAAATTCACCGTTGGTTTCTATGGAATATACTCTGGGCCAATTTCTCCTGTTCCCAAACGGCAAAAACTGTCCCACTTTAGTTGGCACCGACTGCGCGCAAAGATGAAGCTAAATCTGATGAGGGTTGTTTTAAGCAAAGTGTAGATGTAACAGCAGCTCTGATAGCCCTGTTAACTGGGATTGGTGTTGGCTTGCAGCAACTATTTAAGTTGTAGATAGGTAGATGTGTGGTGGGGGGAGGCTGGAGGGGGATGACATGAGTGAAAGATGCTTGGAGGCAGTAAACTAGGGGCGGTACAGATCGACCGATCCGCCTTAACTAATCTGACGCCAAAGCACAACGATATCGTCTGGTGGTTAACAGCTGAGTTGCGCCAAATTAAAAATGTAATAGCTTGGCATGTTTGGACACATAAGGACAGGAAGGATGTGTTCGTTTTACACAACGGTGGCAACTGCATAACAGTTGGGCAGAGCAGTATCCCATACAAAACGTGCTTTGCAGCCTAGAGGAGGAAAGGTTTCAGTCCCATGAGAACCGAAACTAACTTTGCAGCTTTTAAGGCTTCAACTAGGAGAAAAGACAAGTGTGTTATGAGGCTATGAAGTCTGTTTTATGTCCTGAAATCTTAGAACTTCATTCACACACACACACACACACACACACACACACACACACACACACACACACACACACACACACACACACAAACACACACACACACACTGTGTCTGTCTCACTCTACTGCATCATCCACACAGCTCACTGCAACACATGGCACTGTACACTATAAAGCAAATATCAACGATTAGATTGACATGTCCAGATTAACTTTTTGGAGGACATATGTTCATTTCAACTCAATTTAACTGTTTTTTTTATTCCTTTTTTAATTCTCAGGCAAATTACATTACACATTAATATTCTGTATTTTAAGGTTGATTGTGAAATGTATACATTCAATCTGTAGGCTATTGAGGCAGAGTTGCATCTGGATCTGTGTTTTACGTCCCAGGTAAGGAAAGTTGTTCAATCATGTTTTTATAATTTCAGAAATATAGCCATGGTTCTAGTTTGTGCCACAGACCAAAACTAATCCACACTTTTATTTCCTCCAGCCTTGACTACTGCAACTCTCTGTACACCTGTCTCAGTCACCTACAGTGAGTTCAGAATGTTGCAGCTTGGCTACTAACCAGGTCCAAAAAAATGTGCCCACATCATTCTGGTCCTTGCGTCCCTTCACTGGCTGCCCGTTTATTTTAGGATTGATTTGAAAAATCTTTTAATTACTTTTCAGGCCAGACTTGGGCTGGCCCCTCCTTATATTTCAGAACTTTTACCCCCTTATGAACCAGGACGCAGACTGAGATCCTCTGGTAGTTCGCTGCTGGCCATTCCAAGGTCTAGGTTAAAAACCAAAGGGCCTTTGCTGTCTCACTTAAAGACACTTTTATAAAAATGCTTTTATTGTGTGATGTCTTTTAATTTCATTTGCATTTCACTTTGATTTGTTTTGATGTTTGTATTTGATTGATGTGAAGCATCTTGCTATCTGTATTGAAAAGTGCCATATAAATAATAATAATAATAATAATTATTATTATTATTATTATTATTGTATATCTCAGTTTAGGGCTTCTCGTACCTATTATTACATTCAAATTTAGTCATAGGCAGGTACAAATAGACACTGTGACTTTTGAAAGCCACAGATTGTAGGCCTAAGCAGCTGAGCTCTCAGCAGCAATATCCTCAATACATTCTCACAATCACCAATCAGTCTTTTAATATTTAGTCTAAGCTACTGTTCCCCATGGAAAATGGTATAAATGGATTCTTTCTGGAAAAAAATATTCAAATGTTGCACTGAGAATGTTCTACTAGTGTTAACAAATCTTTAAATTTGCTTTTTTTGGCTTGGCATGGCATGATAATAGATCTATAAGTACAGTAATGGCAGCACAGCCACTTCTGCAATATTGCAAGTACAGTATAGTAATTCTAAAAGTAAATACAACAGATGGTCTGCACCATGTTGTTTGCACAACAGGGGCTATACAGCATTATAATAGCAGGAGATCCTTCTCCATTTAGAGATGTGTGGATACAAACAGTATTGATGGTGGGACATTAATGTAATTGCCAAAATATATGGAAAGAAGGGGTTACTCAAGTTTAACAGATAGCAGCACTTTAAAAAAATGTCATTTAAAATGTCAAATTTTGTTCAAAATTTAAATATTTTTTAATGAGAACCAAGACCAGCCCCCATTATTTAATTATGGTTATAACACATTAAAAAACATTATTCTGTGTTTACTCCCACTCAATTTCCCCTCAGTTTATGTGGTTATCACACTATTTGCTTTATTGTCCCCCCCCCCCCCCCCCCCCCGTATCATTTCTTGTAAAATTTGTTCCGAAAACATAGTTACAAGCAAATTATTTGAAAATAAAAATATGTTTATACATTTGGCAACGGCCAATTCGTTACGTTGAGAGCACATCACATATGGGCGTTATGGGCATTTGAACGAGCGTTTGCTGTGGTCTGGGCTGTGAGTGGCTCTGTGCTCTGTGCTGGTGAACTGCGGCGGTACTGGAGCCGGCTGAGCTGGAAACCAGTGAGCTCATTCTGGCTGCATGGAGAGGAGGGCGGGGCTCCCAGCATCATCACCACCGGCCATCACTGCTTCATTGTACGGGCTGGCTGCTGCTGATGCTGAGATCGTAGCGGAGGAAGCGATTTTTTTTTTCTTAAAAAAAGAAAAGAAAAAAGGAGCATGCCATGGACACGGTTTCACACAGATTAGGATGCAACATATGATGAAAATCAACTGCGAGGTAAGGCAAGGAAGATGGTGTTTAGATACTGCTGCCGTTAGGTTGTACATCGTCTGAAGTGGGAATTACTGGGACTAGCGGGCCTGTTGGTTTGAGTCAGGTTGATCATCTCAGCAGCAGTGTGAGATACATTACACTCGTTTTCATTCACTGCCGCTTCAACCCCATACTATAACACTAAAACAATAAACACCACCGTCGTGTGTAATAACATAAAAGCGGGGAACTCGTCTTATTTGCTCGTGTAGCATTGCTTTAGCCTGCATGTCGGAAGTGGCAGATCCTGGCCTACACTAGCGAGCCCTACAAAGATGACGGGGATCGAGCCTGTTTCCGCTTGGGGATTTTTTTTTATCTTACACACGACGGATGTTCACGCTGCATCGAGCATCAATCCTACTGTGTGTTTTTCTGGTGGCAGACGTTTTCGGTAGCCATACTTGTTGTGCAGTGCAGCTTCCAGCTGTTGATGCTCGTGCTTCATGTAAAGCCAGATGCGCACTGTCTTATAAGCTACATAATTAGGCATGTACTGTGTGTGCATTTTTCATCTTGACAGCTCATCACACATAACTGCCTGTGTCTGGGAAGGATGCTGCAGTGATGTTGCAAGAGGATGCTCGTCCATATTGGGCTGGTGGGGGCCTCCAGCCTGAACCACAGAGTCTGGCAGCCTGCAACTGCCTTAGGGTGTTACACTGGCCTGATTTAACACACATCACCCCTGCTGGGAGGGTATTTGTCACACTATTGTTCAAGGGTCAGCACAGATGTAGGATAGTGACTGCCCGCAAAGTTAATAGTTTATAGATTGAATTGCAGTTGCAGGAGCCATTCAATAGTACACATCGATGGAGCAAATGAAAGCAAAAGGATCTAATATAATTACTGGGATAAGTTAGAAAGTGTAAAGTGTAAAACTGAACACAGTCACACTAATGGAGACCATGCAGTCAGGCAGTATGATTCATCTGAAACAATGATGTTTCTCTGCTTTTTGGTTGGAGCTGTCATATTCACATTTGTCACCATTAGATTAGATTTCGGAATATGACATTCATCTTTAAGTGGGGTCCTCTTTTGATGCTTGGAGCCAGTTTAGCAGAGCTGGGTGACTTTTACATTAATTTATGTTGTCTGTCTTGTTGCATTACTGTTTATTGTCATATTATTTCATAGATATATTCCCTACAATGTGTTACTGCTCATGTACCATCAGTGGACAACCTCATTCATGTAATCACCTGTGTGAAGCAGGAAGTTGATTGTGAGGTGTACTGCACAACATTTTACTGTTTTTAATGATGGTCAAAATGTTAATGTTACTGTAAAAGACTAAGAGAAATGACAATTGGATTTGGATAATCACATAACATAAACATGGATGATCTATCATTATATGTTGTTTTTTTGTTTAAGAGACATAATTTACTACTTTAAAAAACACCATGTAAATGAATCATTTCAGACATGAAAACCCTGCAGCAGATGTGGACCTACACCATTTTGGTGCACTTTCCTGCACTATTTCCCACATTAGCAGAGCGCTATTAATACACAGGGATGATATTTTGCCCTCCTGCAGCTGGATTAGAAGTCATTTTTGGCCTGAACTAAAATGCAATCCAAAAACAAGTAGGAGAGTGCCGCTTGACTCCAGCCAGTGCAATGACCCTTTCAACCAACTTACATCACTACCACATCCCAGACTGATTAAACCTAAGTTGCTCAGTGACATTGGGGCAGCGCTGGCATCAGTGTGACTAACTTTTGCTGACTCAGTTGCATAAGGTGGATTAGGAAAAGGAAAAATAGTTCAGAAATGTAAGATTTCCTTTGCTAAAAATAGGCCACTACAGAGAGAGAGATTAAGCCAAAAGTGCCTGTTTAGCAGTTATGAACACATGGATGTGAAAGCACTAAAGGCATCTGTAGGTCAAGGTCAGTTATTAGTGGAAGTTTGGATTCCTGCCCCACATGTGAATGAGCATTTGTAGTCAACACTCACTCTATCTACAATAGAAAGGATTATCTAAACTGAGACTGTGACATACAATAAAATGATTAAACCTGTAGCTACGTTGTGCCTCTACTATAATTCTACACTAACAATGATAAAAATGCATCATGTAAAGTCTTGAAAATACAGTGGGGTTCATTACTGTTATGTAATATCTTATATTCAATGACAACTTTTTTTCTTTTTTTTTTTTAATGATTGAAGTGCAATCTTTTATTACCACTGGCAAGTTGTAGGAAGGTAGTCGGGGTGAATGGCAGGTGTCCAAAATGCAGGAGTCTGACACCTGAGACCAGGGTTTCCATCATGCGTCATATAGGTAGGTTTGGTTAACGTTAGGACAGGTCACTATTGAAAGAGCAGGTATTGTTGGCTTGTAATTGGGCCAGTAACGTTTCTCCTGAGACATGTTTGTTGGTGCAGATTAGTAGGATAAATGGAGGCAGAGCTGAAATATACTGTGTGGAATATCTGTGTTTCCTTAAGGTTCACCAATAACTGTCTTTGGTTTTGATCCTCCTGATCAGTTCTGACCAAAACCTAGCTAGCTGCTTCTCTACAGAGTCTTAGCTGGCTGGTATACTCAGTATACTTACACAGTGCTTAAGGGCCGATGCAAACTCCAAATATGAACCTCAAAAGCAGCCAAAGCTTGTTTATTTCCTAATCCGCAAACCTAACCCAAGGCAAAATATGGCTTGCACAGTAGTTTTATCGAGTAGTGAATGACAGATGGTAGGTCCTGATATGGAACGTGTTGGCTCCAGGTTGAAAGATTTATTTTCAAAAGGAAAAACAGAAGCAAATCACCTTCTCAGCTTTGCCTCTTCTTTATGAGCAGAAAGGACATTGTCCATTTATGTTTAATCTCAGCTCTTATATGTTCCCAAAGTAAATATGACATTGTGATTTTAGAGTTAATGGAACTTTTATTCTTCTAAGTAGCCTGATATTGATATTGAACGCAGGAGCTGACTATCCATTTCTCCTATGACATTTGACAATTGAATTGCAGTGAATGAGCCACATTTGGAAAAACAAACAACCATCTATCAAGAATCATTTCTAGGCAGAATTTGCTATTAGACCTGAGAAGCATCAGGCTAAAGCCGACAAGCAGCAGAGAAGCTGACGTTTATCTTCCTGTCCTGGTAGACTCTGTCTGGAAAATCCTAGCACACAAATTTGATGTCTGAGGAGTCAAAAGTGGGTCATGGTGCCAGTGTGCTTTATGTTGTAGTGTTTAATACACACAAGTTCACATTATTACTCTAACAGTGTGATACAGGCACACACACACACTCACAGTCAGTGCTCAGAGAGAAGGGACTCTGTCTGTTTTATCTCTCTCCTGACTGAATCTGCTCAGTCTGCTCAGGCATACAGTATCACACTGTGGGCATTTTTCTCCTGCCGACAGCACGCATGCTCTGTTTTTTTTGTTTTTTTTTTTACACCATTCATACAGTTACTCACACTCACCCATAGGTGCCCTCACCCAGTGCAAAATAGTGTTCTACTGTCAGATGCTAAGCAGCTCTACTTTAAGGGTTTGTTTCCTTTTTTTTCTTTTCTTTTCCTTTTTTTTGATACTTTGAGTGTCCAGGCAGTTGTTGTCAAAGCGTCACTAATCAAATTTTTTTTATATAGAAACAGTGAATCAAAGTACTGTGTGTAATGTAAAAATCATTGAATATTGGACTTCCATTGAACACATCTTCAAATGGATGTTAATGTTGCTATGCATTTAAATGTCCCATAAATAGGGCTGCGCAATTAATCGAAATATAATCGAAATTGCAATATGGTCAAGTGCAATAGGAGCTGCAATTTTTTTTGATAAATGTAAAATGTGTCACATTGTTGTGCATTGTTAGCACCATAAGCATTGTGGTGCTACAGAGATGCCCCGGCCTACAAATCATATTCTCCAGACGTACATGTTTGTTTGGTACAAGACCACATCATCATCATCAAATCACATCATCATCATTTTTAAATTTCAGTGAAAACGAAATGCAAAAATGATCAAATTGCATCGCAATTGCTATCGCAATATCTGCCTAAATAATTGAAATATTAAATTGTTTTTAGTATCGTACTGCCCTACCCACTATTTCATAAAACAAATTTATTGTATTAATTTGACATAATGTTCTGCCCAGCTAAACCAGTTAGCAGCATGGCCCAAAACATACTGCATATACATATAACATATTACTAGAAGAACACAAATGTAAAAAATGCAAATGTTTGGCCATTTGTGTGCCACAAGACAAAAAGCATAGAGCTCTGGCAGATGATAATGGGCATATCTACAGCATCTCCAGCTAACCTGCTTACCAAGCTATACCAAGCTATAATGACACTCTGTGGTCCGTTACAGAGAAACTCTGGTTTGCATTGACAGCAGTCCAGTTGAAGTTGTGCAACAAGGCTCTTGAAAAAAAACGTGCTTATCAAAAAAGTAGTTATAAGTAATGAAGTATTAAGTGCAACATGTCTATGCTATTTGCCCCTATTGCATTAGCATCCTGTTTTGCTAGCTTAATATACAAACTGTAGAGGTGATGGCATTTCAAATAGAGCATTTAAATCTCTATAGTTTAAATTATAATTTACAGTGACAGTGTGATGGATGCGTGATCTGCTTGACCTGCTCACTGGTTCTTAGAGGAATACTGTAAACAGCTTTTGCAAGATCCAGTTCTTTAAACCCTTTCTGGCATGACGGAAGCAATTCCGTTAACTTGTGTCAGTCCCTGAGATTCAGTCCATATAAAATGGTCCTCAGTTTCGTCAGATCCTCAGTTTCGTCAGATGGTGCCATTTCTTGTCGGTGAGGATGGTACTGCACTGTAGCTGTTGGGTGTCGTACAGTGTGTTTTGACAGCTACAAGCAGTGTTGTATAAGGTACTGGTATTTATTCTCCTTCTCCCAATATTTTTTCTTATTTCTTTAGTCTTCTGTTGATGTCAACTGAAATGTTTTTCCTTTGGAAAAATGTTGTATGGTTGTCGGTGTTATTTTTAAAAAGATGTTTAAGTGGTTCTACCTGTCCTACCAGTCTGTCTTCATACAAAATTCAGATAACATCACTGTTTCTAAAACTAATTTGCTTCTTTGTAATTCACACAGTTGCTATCTTTTGGTCCATAGTTTCTGGCATTAAAAAGATTGAAATCAGTCTCCAAGATTGATGAAGAGTTCTTAACTTGTCCTTAAGTCTACTTGTTTTGCAACTTTGGTTTTAGGATGTGAAGAATGTCTTCCTTAGTAAACTGCTGACCTTTGGGGTGAGCAGGATGTCAAAGGAGTGATTAAGATGCCTTTAAGGTTGATTAAGCTCAGTTTGGAACCTGTAGAATAGTTCTCTACCTGCTATAGAAAGTAACAGTTGCTTTAAAAGAAGCAGTGTCTGAAAGAAGACAAAGAAATCTCCCATTTTAACTTCCTCTGTTTAAATATTAAAGCCATTCCCATGTACAGCCTGTGGTTTGAAAAGAGTGGAGTGCTGAGTAAGGCTATTCCTCAGTTATTCCTAGGGAAACAGAAATTACAGTAGACAAAAGGTTTAAGAAGGATTCCTCCTATTTGTGAGAATTCAGTATTCAGAGAGCCGAGTGATAAACAGGGAAAGTGATATATGTAAAAATAGAAATGGATTTCAAAATAGGTTATGCAGTTGAGGCTACATCCGGTGCATGGCCTGGGATTTTCCATGAGGGCTGTGTGTTTGTGTGTGTGGGTGTGTTGTGTTGTGTTTATTTGACCAGACAGAGGATTATTTCCCAGTGCAGTCTGAAAATTGACTATGACAGTAATCAGATTCACTTTGGGCTCACAGTAAATTCATATTTAGTCTCACCCTGCAGGACAGTGGATGCTGGCTGCTGTGGATGGTTTGTAGGTTAATACAGTATTAGTAGTCATGGTGAATTCTGGTTGGCTTTGCATGATGGTGGTGTATTCAGCTCAACTGGGATGAATTTTAGATGAATCATCAGTTTATCATCATCACTACCACTGTCCCCCCCAACCCCCTGTTGAAACTAGCGTTATGCATACTAGATACTAGTTTATGCATATTGTTGCATAGTTTACAGCACAAATTAAATGCAGTAATAACACCATAGAATGAAATAGGGCTTTATTTTCATTTTTGATCAATCTGACGATTATTTACTCAAGAGTTTTTGAAAGTGTAAAGAAAAAAAAACAGCGAAAGAAAATTGGAGATGCTCTAATATGTAATCTACCACTTTTTATGCCAGGACAGTCAAGGGGTCACAATTCTACACAAATGTCTAATAGGATAAATGACGAAGTGATGACATTTTATATGCAAATGATCAAGGGTCAACTTCACTGTGACATCATAAAATTCAGCAAAAACACATCTGGCCATTATTTAATGCTGTAACTCAGGAAGGGGATATTGTAACTTGGTTACTGGAAATATGGTACAGCATATGATACAGCATTTTTACTAAATAGAAAGGATAAACAGCAGCCAAAGGGATTTTCATAACCTGGCAACCTTATTAAAGCCTTATATCTGCTCTACAAAGCATTAGCGAAATATTTATTAACAATTAATAAGTCATTAATCACAACCTTTAAACCCCTTATGAAGGGTTTTACATAAAAAATAGATCAAATTGGAAGATCTAGAACATTTTCGAAGTTGAGTGACAGTGATCCAGCAGGTCTGAGTTCAGCCTAGTGTTGGGAAATCGGGTGTTACAGACCTGGTCACAAGTGGAATGTATTTGCTGTTAGAATAGCATGTGAAAGAAGTGGTCATTGGTTAAACCCCTACTTACGCAAGAGGAATCTGCTGCTGTAGCTGAATATGTTCAAATATTAACCAGCCATACATTAACAATCTGTCAGGTGGAAAAAGCACTGCTGAGCAAGGGAGGCAAGGGCTCGGATGAGATTTCTGGGTCTTGTACCCTTGCCACATAAAGTGTAGTGTACATTATATAAGAGCATGTGTCACAGTGCAAAACAAAGTAACACATTGTGCCACAATTTTTCCATCCATGTATCCAATATGTTAATGTCTAAGCCTCATACAGATGATGATGTAATGTTAGCAAAAAAACCCAAAACATTCTGTACATATTAGGTTACTCTTTGTTTTTTGGTGTTGAGTTTTGCCTGTTTGAATTTTCCCCATGTATAAATTCAACAACTAATGATTATTTTTATCACTGATTTATGTCTTTTTTTTGTTGTTGATTGTTTGTTTGTTTTCTTTGTTTATTTTTGCCTGCCTGCCAGAATTCCCCAGAGCCCAAGGTGATGTCTGAAAGTTTTATTTGACTAATAGTCAAAAACCCGACAATAAAGAATTTACAATAATATGGCAGAAAATTTAGCAGAAAAGCAGCAATTCCTGACATTTTAGAAGCTGAAATGGGAGAGTGTTTAAAACTGGAAGACAAAATATTCAGATGACATGTCTTTATGAGAATTTGCAGCTATGACATCAGCCATACAGCACGTGGGTTCTTGCGAGGCTGACTTGTTTTGTATCCCACCAAATGATGTTGTTAGACTATGTAAATAACGATGAAAAATATGCGCAGAGTTAAAAGTCAGGTGGTGTCACTGATAATTTTGACAGGGTGAGTCAAGTCCAGTTCTATACGATTTAATCAATTTATTCTACTGAGTTTGATCATGAGTTTGAGTTTAGAGTCACTGTGAAGTCAGACAAAGCAGTATAAAAGATCTTACTGTTTAACAGAGCCCAAAATATAATTAGTTAAGTATATTCTAAACCTCCAGAAGTGTTAAAACAAAATAGGCTATAATGTTGCTTAAATGACAAACCAAACCATAAAACTATTTCTTCTCTTTTTGTGTGAAGTCAGGATTTGCTCACAAATGCATCAGCTGTGTAAATGTGCACCAAGCACACAAACTGTCCCCCTCATTTGCTCTTCCTTTTGAAACAACCTACATACACTATAGCAGATAGGCTGACACAGGCCGACACGGTTGCGTAAACAGGACCTAAAAATGTAGGTGGAGAGTAAGTTGAGGTGCTCAGGCCAAGGAAAGCATCTTTTTTCCCCCCTTTTTTTTCCCAGCTATTTTAACTTGTCATAATGTATGTATATTTCGGGTTGTAAATATAGCTATACATACTGTGAAAATATATTCAAGGTGTATCATTCACCTTTATGGTTTTGTGTGAAAAAGGAAATTACTCCATTATAAGACACTGTGGAGCAAACACCCAAGGTCAAGTTAATTGATTATCTAATTGATTATAGGCATTAGTGTTAGCCTGTTCCAGTACATAATGTATTTTAGTAATAAGTGTTTGAAACTCTTTCACACAGTAAATCAGGTTTCTAACTTGTTACTTCCTCTTCTCTTCACATATCTATCACGGCACTGTGTGTGTGCGAACAGCTACTGGTGCAGCGGTTTTCATCAGGGTTTCATTGGACACCCTCCATAAGTGATACTTAAAAAGTGCAGCAGCATTTACAAGGCCCCGTAACACTGCAGCGTTAAAAGCCCATGCGGACCAAACGTGACGATGACGGCAGCCTCATCTAATAATCTGCATCTCAAAATCTTTTAAGCGATGTTATGTCATTCCTCCTCCAGATTATCACGGACACCGTCCAGCTCCTCCTGAGTCATCGTGGTCTTACACGATGGTGTGCACATTCATATGCACGTGCACTTTTGTGGATAGATAACTAACAGTGTGCAGTTGGGAAACTCCTGGCCTAAAAGATCTCCCTTAAAGTAACAGTTTAACAACCTTATGGAAAACCCCAGATACTATAGTAGATATTTGCATGTGCAATGATAATATATATAATCCTCTGATGGTATGATTTTAAATACAGCAGCACTTTTAATTGAAATCTAAGACAGACATATTATTCAGACAGTCAAATAAGCATCTGAAATCAATGAAGCGCGTCCTGTCTTTGGAATTTTGGTTTGAACCATGATACAATAGCAAAGTGTATTCCAACTGGAGGCTGACTGGTAGCTGCTTCTGTAAGACCCTGTAAGGCCCCTGAGCAAGGCCTTTTAACTACTGCTTGCACATGACTTCACCAAAGAGAAACATATTGAATGAAGGGACTGCTGCGTGCGTATGTGCAGACAGAGAGGGCTGTGCAAAAAAAAGACTCAGTGCAGTTGCCTTTTAATAGAAATAACCATGCCAGTGTGTATTATTTGTATTCCTGTAGCACACATCCAATATGAACCTCTCTTTTTCTGGCAATATTGCACAATTTTAACTCGCCCTTCTTTTTGACTGCTGAAGTCTATAGAAGATACTACCCCAGTGGGCCATGTCATAATGTTTCAGCAATGGGAGACACAGACAATGAGAGGAAGATTTAATTTGAAAGTATGAGACTCTTGGATCAACTGTGCTTCGAGCTTGCCTTCAATAAGTCAGGAATGTGTGTGCTTTGTTAAAAATTCTAAAAGGAAAAATGTTTCTCCCACGACAAATAAGATGTTCATGAAGGGAGTTTGGGGATTTAAAAACATAATCCATCAAAAACATTCCTGCTTTCTCATCGTCTAAGCCACCCTGTTTGAGTAAAACAGGATAAGCCAGGAGCATGGCACATGAAGAAAAGACAAATAGTGGGGCAGGAAGGATTACCACTGACTCTGTATACCCAGATAACCATCAGCTCCAAAAGAAATACTCCTCTGCTGTGTTACTCATTCACATCCATTATCATTAGGACCATTTCTCTCATTTCTTCCACAGAAATGATTATCATTGGCCACTTAAACGTTCTCGTGGTAGATCTCATTGTCCACAGGGAGTAAGACTTTAAAACTACACATTTACAGCTCCATCTACATTTTCCAGAAAGCGGCATATTTCCAGTGTTTTTTTTTATTGATGAATTGACTTGTTCTCTTAGACTTTATCTTTATGGTGCGATCAAGTCACCCAGCATTCATTTGTTAACTCGAAAAGCATGACAGCTGTTGTAAAAAAAAAAAAAAAAAAAAGATAATTTTTTTTTATAAAAGACAGATGAATGTCGTCACTATTTCTTCAGGGTAGCTGCATGTGATGTGTTTTCTTAATATCAAAGACACCATGTAACAACAAGTTCCTAGAAAATGAGAACGATATAGCTATACAGAATTTAATCTAGAAAATAATGTTATGCAGTTTGTGCCGACATGGTGTGTTTATGATTTCACTTTAACCAATTCACCCATCCACATGCATACAAACACATTAATTCTGTTCATCTGGATAATTTACCATATACCATATATGAAGCAAAGGTCTGGAATGTTTATGATCAACGTTGTGGGTGGGGATAATAGTAGTTAAATGTTCTTTTGCGATTTCAAGAAAAATAAGCACTTTAATAAGTAATATATAAGAGAACAAAAATGTGTTTCATAAAATAAAATGCTTAAGTTTTCGAAAAATGCAATAAAACGTGTAACTTGAGTTTGCCTTTTTCTTCTTATTTGTTAACTTCATTTCATATCTCCTGTGTGTGAATCTCACTCACTGACTCGAGTCGCAGTGATTGGCTGAGTTGCATCACGTGAGTTGATTTACCAAACATGCAACTGGTCTGTTAGTTCCTAAGCCAGTGCATTAAAGGTTAGAAAAGTTGCTCCGTCAAAACAAATTTGTACTGATCAATAATTGACAGGTGATAGGACCGGGTCCGTATAGGACAGCATGGGGGGCCAGTCCACTTTTTAGTGACCTCGGATATAGGCCCTGCATCTCAATCTCAAACCCATTTGTTCTTCATATTCTTTCACTGTTCTTCCAAGCAATTTGAGCCAAAATTCCATATTGAATTATATCTGTGTACACTGGAGAGGCTTACTTATGTAACCCACCCCTAGTTTTAATTAGCCATGCTAATTTCAGTTTTCACTTGGTCAGCTGGTTCACCAATTTGGCATGGACTAAAATGTCTCACCAGCAGAACTGCCATAAAATTTGTTTCAGAGCGTCCAGAGGATGAATACTAATGATTTTAGTGATCACCATGTGAACGTCAACATGTTAACATTGCCATTTTAAGCATGTTAGCATGCTGACTTTTGCATTGAGCTGAAAACCACACTGTCCATAAGTACATCCTTAGAGCAACCAGCAATCATCTTGTCATTAGCCTGCATATGTAATCTTCCACTAGTGCCACTTTACAACTCATCCTATTCACACAAACAGACGCATTTATGTGGAAGGGAAGGCCACACATGCACAAAGTCTCAGTTAAGTCACCTCTGCAGTCTGTGCCTCGTCTCAGTTTGTCTCTCTTTGTATCTCCTCCACCCCCAAGCCCTTTTGTCTGATAGGAGAATGAGGAAGAGGAGGACCTGGAAACCGTGGGAGCGCCGTGGAATGTTACTGTGAAGTCTCAATGAAAGCATTAGAAGAGCCTGTCTAGTATTTGACTCAATGGCCAAGAAAGGGCGAACAAAGGGTGAGAAGCCCGAAGCGCTCATCTCTGCCCTGCAGGCAGCCAATGAAGATCTCAGGTCCAAGCTGACTGACATTCAGATAGAACTACACCAAGAAAAATGCAAGGTATCGTACAGCATAACTTTGACCCTGATATTTAAAAGATGATTGGTCACTTTCGTTGTAAACTTAGTATATTTGAACGTAAACACTTACACGAAGTCTTACATCACATTAGCTCATTAACTTTTTAAAACCAAGTCAATAAATGAAGGTCCCAAAAAACATAAAACTTCAAGTGGAATCTTAACAGCAACCTTGGACACTACCAGTTCACACAACAAGTACATCGTGTGACATAATACCATGCATGACATGCTTGTGTTTGGATGTCCTGCATGTGCTTAAGTCTGGCATATGTCCAGTTAATGCTAAAGCACTGCATGAGCTGCATGTGCTTTCATATTGGAAACTAACACACATTGCCAAATGAGTTAATGCACAACACACACATGGATATGTATGTCTCTTATATGGACATTATAGTTACACCTTTGCAATGGATTTGTTAATATATACCTTTATACCCTTTGGATTCTGCTGATCATGTTATATATTGACTCTGTACATATAGAACATGTACAGAAAAAGGATGTTTTGCATTGATGTGACATTGTGTTACAAAACTGTCCATGAGGACGAGGGGTTGGATGATTTTCTAAAATGACACGTGAGATTATCATGAGTTCATGCTTCAGTTCATGCGGGGGGGCACCCCTCCCTGCCTGCAGGGAAATTACACCCTTGTGATTTTTTACTTTTTTTTTTTACTTCTCAGGCTACATGTGCCTTGTTCAGACTTCACTGCACTTGCCGACTCATGGTCAGTGAGTGCAGGGGGCTGTCCAAATCTCAGTTTATTGAGTTCATCTAGAGGGCCTCAAGTAAACTGAGAATCCTCTTATAATGTACTAATAATGTAACATATTTATTTTTGATTTACAAGATTTTTCATGTAAATGTTTGTTGATGTAGGTTTGATATATTTTTTTTCCTGTGACTTAATTTGTCCCCTCTACATCTGAAACCAAACCTAGAAGCAAGAATAAAATTAAATCAGAGAATTCATGTTGGAAAAACAAGCGTGCTGTACTTGGAGTAAAGCAGTGTGTGTGTCAGATATAATTCCTTTCTCCTCTTCCTCTCGAAGGTGAGCAAGCTGGAGCGCGACAAGGTGCAGGAGGTGAAGCGGGTGCGAGAGCAAGAGCAGCACCGTCACACTGCCATGTTAACAGAGCAGCGGGCAAAGTGGCACGAGGAAAAACAAAAGGAGCTCCAGGCTCTCAGGGAAAACCTGACCCGGCAGCATGAGCAGGAGCTGGCACGCCACGCCAAGATCAAAGACCAGGAGAACCAGAGGCTCAAAGCCGCACTGAGCGCCATGCGTGACGGCAGCGGAGAGAAGGTGAGGTTCAGATATGGGAGTGAAGTTGGTGTTGAATCAGAGAAAAAGGTAGGGTTTGCTGCTGGGAAACAAATATACAGAAATACAGACACATTTCACCTAGAACAAAATCCCAAAGCAGCGGCTATAGATCTGATATGTCAAGCCATATATGAAGACCCTGCCTCTTCTTCAGGTGCGCACGGCACTGACCCTGGAAGCCAAGGAGGAAGCACGTCGCTTCTTTGACCAGGAGAGAGTGAAGCTTCTGCAGGAGATAGCGGAGCTGAAGTCCGCAAAGAAACAGACCGACGAGGCGTTGAGCAACATGATCCAGGCCGACAAGATGAAGGCTGGCGACCTGCGGGTGGAGCACCAGCAGCACCAGGAGCAAATCTCCAAGATCAAGTGGGACTGTGAGAGGGACATACGCAGACTGGTACTGACCACTGTACTACTTCATACTTAATGACTGACTTAAATATAATGATCAATAATATTAGTGAGATTGAGCACAACGGAGTTAAAAAAAAAAAAATTATCACATCAGCTACATTTCTGTTGTACGTGAACTATGTGAATGAGTTTGTTATAGTACAAACATACTGAATAAGAGTCTTGAGGTTCACGCAGTTCTTTCAAATACTCCTGAAGTTAGAGCTCTGTTAGAGCCTAATCAGGTATGTGTGGCTATATATGTTGAAATAGGCCTCAAGTTATAGTTGTTTTTATACTTTTCTGTCAGAAAGGAATCTGTGAAAGTCCATAAAATATCTAAAAATAATATTTTATTTGCTTATTTTGTCTGAACACCAGTAAAGAAAATCCCAAAGGTATTTAATTTATAATAATCTGCAGCTGAGAAAGGCAGCAAATTCTCACATTTGACAATATGTGGTATTTTTACTTTATAAATGGCTTAAAGAGTCAAAACAATCACTGCTCTTGTCTTTGTATAAGGTCAATGATAAATTAGCTACAGTAGACTGGCATCGGAAATAAACAAAGCAAGAGATATCCTCTCAGCAATTTCTTAACAACACCACTGCGTCTTTCTCCTTCACCACAGGTGGACGAAATCAAATCTAAAGACCGCACCATCTTCGCGCTGGAGAAGGAACTGGAGTCAACATCAGGGTTCTTACAGAAGCTGCAGCTTCAGAAGGACGCGCTGGATGAACAGCTGTTCCTTGTAAAGGAGGCTGAGTGCGGCTTGGGAAGCCCGAAAAGAGAGATTCCAGGCAGAGCCGGAGACGGAGCAGAGCACTGTAGCAGCCCAGTAAGGAGAGAGGAAGAGTGATCCACTTATTCTTTTAAAAAATTAATGTCAACCTATTGATTTGAACTCAGAGCCTTTCCCTCTTTTCCGACCTCCTACCTCTTTTTTCCCTCTTTGCTTTTTCACTCTTAAATATCACTTTATAGCTGAAGTGCTCATATTCCAGAGCTGGTTTCAAGCTGCTGAAGAGGATAGAAGGATCTTATAACCATAACGTATTCAGCTCAAAACCTGCCTGGAGCATGAGCACGAGAGATGTGGTGCAGAGTTTAAATAGGTTGACATTAACCATTACTAATCAACGCTTCAACCATGATCAACTCATGAACTGACCCCATACAACCGAATAAACTGTATGTAAAAGAGATGACCATCTTGTGACAAGTAAAATGAGGTTTAGTTTCAATTAGATTGAATGGTTATCAGATGCTAGCACATTAACATGAAAAGTGCCTTGACTCTTAAAGATGAGGGAATTTCATGGCCCTCTCATTTGATTTATTTTTTTTTGTTGAGATTAGCTTCCTGCAACATGCTAGTTCCTAATTCTTAGTAATACTGAACTTTTAACTAGATTGATGTGGTATTTTTTGTATTAACGAATAGCATTATCTGACAAAATATTTAATTGTGATCACGCTTGTATTATACTTAATTTTAAGTTTTCTTTCCTCGTCACCTGGCTAGTAAGTGGATCAGTGAAATGACACATTTTTGTTTATTTCAGGACCTGAGGAGAAACCAGAGGCGCATTGCTGAACTCAACTCAACTATACGCAAATTGGAGGACCGCAACTCACTGCTGGTCGACGAGAGGAATGAACTGGTATGACCAAAATGATTTATTTCATCTCCCGCTGTCTATTCCCTCTGTCAGTTACCGTCGCCTGTCTGTTTTTTCTCCCAGCTTCTGTTTCCAGGTCTTTCTTTAGCTTTTTACCTTCTTCATGTCACCCACCCTTTAATATGTCCCTGTATCCCTTTCTGCCCACCAGCTGAAGCGAATTCGAGAGACGGAGAAGCAGTGCAAGCCCCTGCTGGACAAGAACAAGCTGCTCAATAAGAGGAATGATGATTTGACCCAGACCATCCAGAAGCTGGAGGATAAACTCAAGAGCCTGGCCAAGGAGAACCTTGAGATGGTCGGCACAAACTTATATTACCATTGTACATATGTTTTGTAAGCGGATGATTGACAGATGGATGATTGCTCTCTTTCTCTTTCTCTCTCTTTGTGTTGTGTGTCTGCAGAAGGACAAGATCAGCTCCCATCCTCCACTGAAGAAGCTCAAGTCTCTCAATGACCTGGACCAAGCCCATGATGACCAGGAAATAGCCTTTCTCAAGCTTCAAGTCCTGGAGCAACAAAGCATGATTGATGAACTGACAAGAGTATGTTTTTGTTTTTGTTTTTCTTAATGTGCTGAGGGTTCAGATTAGCATTTTTGTTTGAGATTACTGTTGATGTTTTCACTAATTTGCAGAGCAGACATTTGGGGTCATGGTGTTAATCACGAGCTGAAGTGGAAACTGGATTTTCCTGTATCCTCCCTCACAGTATTGTGTGAGACACCTCACATGTCCAAAAATCTGAGAGTAAAAGATATTTGGATGATTAATTGTCTTGAAATTCATAACATTACTTATTTGAATGTTATTTTAAAAATAAGTAAACGGTGATACTCTCCACTCACCTACTTGCTGCTCTTTGGACAACTTGAAGTATAAATTACCACCACTGTTGCAGCATCAACTTAACATACTTGTAACCAGGCAACTCTATGCAGCTTATTGTGCCTCCACACCAGGCATTATGTTTTTGGTTTGTCCATTCGTCCTGTTCTCTTGAACGGATCATCTCAGTAACGCCTCGAGGGAATGTCTTCAAATATGGTACAAACATTCACTTGGACTCAAGGATTAGCTGATTAGAATTTTGTGGTCATAAGTCAAAGGTCACTCTGACCTTACAAATATAATATTAACCTCAGTGATCAGAAAACCCAGAACCAAATGATGACCACAAAACTACTGATGTATGAAATGACAGAAATTTTCACAGCAGCTGGAGAACAAACTCTTGTTCACTGGAAAACAATGACAATGGTGATGATGAATGATACAAGGATAATGCAGGGCAAAGGATGGTGCATCATACCACGTGTCACACTTTTCAAATAAAAGACAGCGAATTAGCAAACATTGTCTGCAACGATCGCAAGGCAGCATCTGTGCATAATGTCTTTAATCATATGACGTATTCACATTGTAATCCCATCCTCATCCTATTTAAGGATATTTTTAAACTAACTGTTATCATGATGAAGAAGAAAATGTGACTCAACTGACCACATCTAGTCCTCAGTGAACTGTTTAAAGAGTGTATTGTTATCCATTTCTCTGTGTTTTGTTCCAGGACCGTGAAAAACTACTACGAAAGAAAAGGCATAAAAGAAGTTCAAGGCCAATAAAGGTAGAAAGAATTGAATTTGTTTGTGGCTATTTATCTTATACTGCACATAATTCAATTAAAGGAGCTATTTGTAAGTCTTGCTAATGCTACATAGCCAATATTAGCATTAATAACTGTTTACTTACCAGTCTACAAGAAATGGTGCGAGTTCATCCAGTTTATCAAACTTCCTTTACTCACCAAGAGCTGTTTCTATTGGTGGAAATCAACGCTCTTTGTTTTGCTTCCATTTCTATCGCTTCTTTTCTTCTACTGAAGTTAACATGCTAACCAGCTAGCCCCAACCCGATTGCACTGCCTCATTACTTTCCGATACGGTGTCCCTGTCGTGTCCAGTCTGCCCTGAAGAGGTAGCATTGCTCAGAGGGCGTGTTATAAACGTAAACCTTTAAACGTAATGATGGCTGAAGACTGCCAAGACTGGTAAGGACTTGTTAATGCTAACACTGGCTATGTAGTAACAGTGAAACTTACAAATAACAAAAAAACATGCTCTGGGACAGTGTATTCTTTGAAAATATACCCTTGATAAATGAGTATTCTTAAAGAGCTAAGTGCTTTCCAACGACAATTTCAAAGAGGCGTTACTGTGGTAACACAGCTCTATGTAAAAGTTAGTCTGAATGTTGATATCATTTCTTGGCCTTGTGTGTCGTTTAGCAAGTCAGTGAGTAGAAGCAAAACCTCCTGTAATGGCACAGAAAACAAAAATCTGCATTTACATCTGCTAGAGATAATGATACTGCTTGATACAACAATGCAAAAGAAACAAGGGCAAGCTTATGAGGCACCCTCAGACCGAGGACACTTTGTCCTGAGGTAATGTAAACTAGCCATGATGATTGTTTGGCATTTATCACTGGAGACTGTTTGATCTTTGAACTCGTCTAACTGCAGAGGCACATCGTAGTAGACACTTTCTTTGGGTATGACGAAGAGTCCATGGATTCGGAGACGTCCTCAGTGGCCTCGTTCCGGATGGACAGAACTCCTGCTACTCCCGATGAAGACCTGGATGAGGTGAGATCTTGCCTTGTTTTCGTTATGTTAACAAGAAAGTGTAGCTCACCTTCCATCTTTTGGAGTATTATAGTGACTGCATTTACATTGACATCAATATCCTGTGTGTGTGTGTGTGTGTGTCTGTGTGTGTCTGTGTGTGTCTGTGTGTGTCTGTGTCGAACAACAAGGGTCTAGCCAATGAGGAGTCAGAGCTGCGTTTCCGTCAGCTGACCAGGGAGTACCAGGCCTTACAACGAGCCTATGCCCTGCTGCAGGAACAGAAAGGAGGCATACTGGATGCTGAAATGGAGGCCAAGGTACATACAGGACACATTGAGAAGATCATTTTGATTTAGATGCTCCACCAATGTTCAGTTCTGTTCTAAAAAAAACTGGTTATGCCTAGGTTATCATTTATAACAACAATGTGCAAGCATAAGTTTAAGACCAGATCATCAAGCAACAAAAACACGGTCAAATAAGCTACAATAGATGAAAATGAAATGATTAAGTAAATTGAATTTACTTACTTATGCATCTGTTTAGGATCAGTTCCTTCTAAGTACCATATTTCTTGGAATACTGAACCACTAATGTACTTAAAGATATGAGGTATTTTGATCACCATAGCTAACTTTAGCAATCCAGTGAAAGTATAATTTTTGTAATTTCCTTCCTTAAATATGTTGGCAGTGAGGTCATAGTTCATCGTTATATGGCTGCAATAAAGTTGTGGGTATTGAGTTACGTGGAATTTGATTATCTCTAAACTGAAACATATAACAGCTTTGTAGTTTATTCTGTTAAACCAGAGTGGTCATCTCGGGACCCTGTTGAGTGTTGTCATGTGGTTTGTTTTAACAGGGTGATGTTTCACCTTTACTTCTCAGTAAAACACAGAGGAAGTGGATTGTTGTGTAAAATGTCTTAAAAACTAGGACAGCCTCACGTACGGTAGGTTGGGATCTAGTGCAGTGGTTCCCCGCCCTTTTTTAAAACTTTGTGATTCGTTGACGTGCCTCAAGGACCCTTCCCCTGACTGATGAAACTCTTGGCAACCCCTAGCTGCACATTTCTGACTCCGCCTGTACATGAAAAGTACATGTACGAAGCCTCATTCAAGTCAAATCCCTGCAAACTTCATTAAATGACAAGCTATTTTAAGGCGGGTTCTCGCATAGCTTTTCTGGGTCTTACATTACAGTTAATAGAATATTTGAGGGGTTTGAGCTGTTGGGTGGATAAGACGAGAAAATCAATCTGTACGCATTTATTTTTTTTTTTTTTTTTTTTTGTTTTTTTTTTTTTTCAATGGACCCCTGGTAAAACTGGCATTTTGCTCATGTTTCAGGCCCAAGAGCAGCTCCATGCAGACGTTCTCAGGTATAAAGCCAAAATCGAGGACTTGGAGAAGGAACTGAACCAGAAGGGACAGGTAGGTCACACAAGCACATAGCCTACATGGACGAAGGCACCTGCATGTATGTACGGGAGAGAGAGAAAGAGAGAGAGACAGAGAGAGAATTTAAAGATAACGAATCAATATATTGATAGATGTACAATGACTTTACTTTGTCAAAATCTTGGGACAGAAAAATTATGTCGTAGCTCTGATTTAAAGCATCAACTGTTTCTGTCCTCCACCAGGACTCCAAATGGGTGGAGGAGAAGCAGCTCTTCTTACGGAGGAATCAGGAGCTACTAGAGAAGGTTGGAGTCGTTTTCCAATAATCAAACACATACAGCATTGCGAAAAATGTTGGACAATGTAGATTGCACCATTTGAAAAGGAATCTGACATGCCAGAAGTTTATTTTAAAGTTTCAAAGTGCTTTGGAATTAATCAGTTTGACGACACCTGTCACAAATGGTACATTTTATAATTAGCATTTTCCAATTGAAGAAGTTTCTTACCGTCAAATGTACTTGCAACTCCTACTATATAAGTGTGTGGACAACTGCCGCAACCCGCTCATTCATTGTGATTCTTTATGGTGTCCAGGTGGAGAAGATGGACTCAGAGTGCAGTCGGCTGCAGCAGGAGCTACAGGACTCCAAAGACCAGAACGAACTGTTAGAGTTTAGGATACTGGAGCTAGAGGTCAGTCGCAGAGAGTTTCCTACTAAGTCTGCTTTACCCTAGCATGATAAAAGTTCCTGTGTGGTGAGACCATAAGATCCTGAAAATGTCCTCAAGATTTTTGTAGCCTAATAAATGAGTCTTGTGAGGTAAACCCAGCATTCTGTCAGATCCAAAAGCGTTTTGGTTGTCAGGTTATGGATCCAGCACTGTGAGTCTAAATCATTTTATTGGTGCTGTACTGAGTTCCAAAAAAACATTTTACTATCCTGAGAGCACACACCCTAAGATCATTTTATAGGCACCAGAGCTAGTTCTAAAACCAATTTTAATCCTTCCAAAAAATCCTGTCAACGTGTTCATTGGCTGAAAATAACACTGATGATGAAAGAGAAATCTCACATTTTATTTTTGTCTGGTAAGCAGTCTAAATGTTTTTTGCTTGTTATTGTTTTTGTCTGTTTTGTAAAGAACAAGATCGTGTCTCAAATGAGTTTAGCCAAAATGTTAGTGGTACTTTGTCTTAACTGTTTTCCAGCCACAGTGATCTCATAGGCTGGCTTTTAGTCCAAACGCTGGCGCTTCTTGTACATGATTTTAAATCCACTGCAACTTCAAAATGAAGGTCAGAAGAATTACATTTTCAAAGGGTAAAGTCCAAAATCAAGCGTTTTTAACAGGTGAAATATCTCATGTTGTGGAATGACTCTTTGCTTTACCATGTAAAACACTGAAGTTTTCACATGCTAGACACCTAATCAAGTCGCATTTTCTTTTATGTTCAATTTGCCTGTCAAGTTAGTCACCAAGCAATAAAGACAGGCAGCCCACCAGTCCGTCAGTCAGGCTGATCGGTAGCTGACAGTGGTCTTTGTGTTGTGGCAGTGCTGTAGTGCAGATACACGAACGCAGGAGAAGAGATCGCTTAAATGTGCACAGTACAGTGTTGAAATCAGCTGATGCAAACTCACAGTGATTTCAACCTTAATTTGAATTAATAGGGGGTTTTTTTCTGATGCTTCTTTGCCTGGAATTTGGGGTAGTCAGCATTTTCATGGCTGCAAAAAAGCAAAGAGCACCACCTACTGAAACTCAAACATCACTGAAACCATGAATAAAAAAAAGGAAAAAAATGGGATTCATTTAAAAAAAGAGGAGCCTGTCAGTTCGTCTGGCAGCCATATGAGCAACTCTAATGTGTCACAGAGGTTCTCTCTGTTTGGAATAAATGAGTACTACTGTTATTACAGTCCAAAGTAATAAATCTGAAAATAGTCACCCAGGTCTGAGTGTAGAGGGACTCATGATGAGGGTTAAAGTGAGTCAGTATAATGAAATGTGTCTGTCGTTGTAGGAGCGTGAGAGGAGATCCCCCCCATTCAACCACCTGAGGATGCATCCCTTTTCTGAGGGAGTCAGTGCTCTGCAGATCTACTGTATGAAGGAGGGGGTGAAGGTACGCAGTGAAAACAACTTTCATGCTCCATCATAGTAATTAATCATAAAGTAGAGATGGTTCCCGGCGCCGGGGATCTCACTGTAACTGGTAGCAAATGGAGAGCTGGGCATGCTTTTGTTTTTAGTTTAACAAGTTTAACAAGCAAATACACTTTTTGTAAATGAAACATAAATTACATTTTATTTGTTTTGTTTCCCCTCACAGGATGTGTGCATACCAGATCTCATTAAACTTCTAGATATCCTGGGAGATAATGGGGTAATTGATATAAATTTAAGACATCACCCTATGATGCAAAAAAAAAAGGGCATATTATTAATTAAGATTTTATATATTTATATATTTTTTCCTCCCCCTTTTGTATAGAACTTAAGAAACGAGGAGCAAGTGGCCATTATCCAGGCTAGCACTGTTTTGTCACTTGCAGAAAAGGTAAGTTTCAGATAACAAATCAAAGATCACATTTTTAAAAGTCAACACACAGAATAGTTTGTGCTGCACTGACTCGTGTTTTGCTGTTTGTTGCCCTCTAGTGGATTCAACAGATCGAGGGGACAGAGGCAGCACTGCACCAGAAGATGGTGGACCTGGAGATAGAGATGGTGAGTCACAACAATCCCCTACAGGAAAATACTTTTGATATGATTGAACCTGCCAGTATTATCTCTTATCTGTTCACATCAATTATCTATGTAGTCAAATGACAAAAATCTCCTGCATTGATTTTTACACAACACCTCTTGTTGAACTAACATTGGTCTATTTGACTTACATTTCCTCAGATATAATATTATTCTTTTTGCAGTATGCATGCTCATAGTTCAAAGCATCTTCTCTTCAGCCAATATTAGTGTTTCTCTCACACTCCTTTGATTTCCAACAACATGCATCAAAAGAGTTCGGCATTCCTCTCATTTAGTGGCACTTTGTGAAAATCAGATGAGCTGCAGCTGGACTTTCTTACTAATACTATAGTCACAGTATATAGAAGCTTGGAAAAAAACTGCAGTGGCACAAAAAGATCGCATTCCTGACCTGTTTTACTTTTTTTTTCTGTACAGGAAATGTTCTGTAAACAGAAAGGATATCTAGAAGAAGAGCTGGACTACAGGAAACAGGCCCTGGACCAGGCCTACTTGGTATGGTTGCATGTCTGTATGTTTATACATCACATTCTGGGGCCAAAAAAACACTGTCACGCAGTCACACTTTGGGGACACAGCAACTTGTCCAACCTGGGGACCAGTATTTGGTACATAAGGCTGATCAATGACTGTATTTTATAGGGTTATAGTTTTAATTATGACAGGGTTACGATTAAGGGTTGGGGTTAGGTGTGTAATAGTTATTGTAAGGTTTCCAGCAAGGAAGATAAGTAACTGCAGCTTCCTTTCTAGTATATTACAGTAATTTTCATGTTTGTGTGTGTGTGTGTGTGTGTGTGTGTGTGTGTGTGTGTGTGTGTGTGTATGACATTAATGGTAATAACTGCCCCCTCTTTCTCTGAACAGCAAATCCAGGAGTTGGAAGCAACGTTATACAACGCCCTGCAGCAGGACAAGGTTCTTTCATTTCATTCAACATATTGCAGTCTTATTGTTACAAAAACAAAATTTCAGGAGCGAGGTTATTTCTAGTGAAGACAACAGTTTAGAAAATGTCAAGAAATGCGTCATCAAAAATGGTTATTAATTTGTTTCTGACATGCAGCCTTGTGATCACACAAATCCAATTATTCTGGAACAACTCATGGTATCTACATGACCCATTCACATGGTTTCTTGCCAATGATTATAATGAAAGACTTTGAAATTATGAATGCAGATTAGAAAACAGAGGCTTCTAGGAAACATAAAATTACTGAAAGGCTTCTAGAAATCTGATGAAGCATCTGCTGATATAAGAAGTGTGTAACATCACGGTCCATCACGGTACTTAATGTGTGTGATGCCTGTCTCTTCCCTCCAGGTCATAAAGTACGGCGAGCCCCTGGATGAGCTCCAGAGGGACGAGCTGCGGACGGCGGTTGAGAAGCTGAGGAGGCAGATGCTGAGGAAGAGTCGAGAGTACGACTGCCAGATCCTCCAGGAGAGGATGGAGCTGCTGCACCAGGCGCACCAGGTCCGTCTACGTCAACCGCGGCGATAAGATGAAGCTTTTCTCCACAAATTAAAAGGATTTCTAACCGAGTTCTCTCTGAATTTTTTTGCAGAGAATTCGTGACCTTGAAGACAAGACAGAAATCCAGAGGAGGCAGATTAAAGACTTGGAGGAAAAGGTAGGACAAGTGTGATGTTTTTCTGTAAATGCGACAACTAAAGACCATAGAACTCACAATGACACATTCATTAGTTGTTGATCAGTCACAATTAAAGGGATCTTTTTTCACCATAAAGCGTGTGGAATTGTTTATTAAAATTATTATTGAATTGAGTGTTTGTAGGAAATGGGAATTAGGAACACAGCACAAATGCCATGAAATTCTTGGAGAAATATGGTTTCATAATTGATACTGTTCCAGCTTCTCTTTACAGTGAATCTCTGTGTCCTTCTCTGCTGTTGCTAACATATTTCGAGTGTTTCTCTAATTCTCTCACTTTCTTTCCCCCTTCTTCATTTCCTTTCTTTCTTTCTACAGTTTTTGTTTCTATTCCTCTTCTTTTCTCTTGCCTTTATCCTTTGGCCTTGAAGTCTTTGGCGTGTCCTGTAGCAGAGGTGAGTCCTGTGGGCTTTGAGTAGAAAGCTCAAACCACCACCGTCTCTCTTCTGGACCTTGGTCAAATAGTTTCCCGTTAAAGCAGAAGCTGCACAGCAAGTGTTTTTTTGGCTTTGTGCAGCTGCCAAAGTAAAAACTGGGAATTCTCAGGCTGCTCTGCCTGGATCGGCCTTGACAAATGGGCAGTATTAATAACACTTCATGATAAGGTCATCTGACCTTTTAAATAACAGCAAGGAATTTCTGCGTATTTTAAGAAACGTATTTTAATTAATCTAATTAGGAATGTAATCAGTATATCAATATATCAAAAATAGAAATACTGTAAAAACTGTAGATGCTGCACATAATACATTGATAATCAGCCAGTGAGTGCAGAGTTTAAATTGAACAAACTGTACATGACTTGTCATTAACATTAAATCTGTAGTTGTTTCAAAAAGGAAAAAACAGACCGAACACAACTGTACACTGGTGACATCTTGCGATGGTTGGCTCTTGTATTTTTTGCTCACAGTGTGACCACTAGGTGGCTCAGTGCCTCCCAGCAGCAAAAACGGATTTGACCCTGGTTTGCTCACTCTCCCGCCTACACATTTACTTGTTTCACCTTGCCTTGACTCAGAAATATCCAACTCCCATTACCTCTTTCCCTTTTCTACACCTTATGCATTTCTGTTAATCTCCATGTGTTTTTTCCCATACTACATGAACATATCTTTTTTTTTTTATGTTATTGAAAACAGAACAGATGGCAAACAGTGGCGCCAACATCACCACCTCTTCTGTTTTGTGTATTTGTCTTTTGTCACCTCTTAAGTTTTAACCCATGTTTCTTTTAACCCATGTGTGTTTTTTTTTAAGTTACGCCAACAGTTTTCCAGGTTTGTAAAGGGTCTTACAGGAGAATTCAGTCCGTGACTTTTTAACAACCTGAGTCACAGCTATTACCTTTAATGCTGCATTTATAGGTTTTTCAGCCACTTGGGGAGGGGGGGAGGAGGGGGCAATGCAACTAGCTGTAAAAACAACACTGACACATTATCACCAAATAAAGTTGTTGTGGGTTAGCAAAAAATAACATATTTACACATCTACATCCAGCAGATGTAGTGCTGTGCTGGGCAGGTAGCATACAGCTAGGTGCCTCCGTCAGCTGGAAATGTGAACCAAAACAATGAAGCTGCGGGCGGTAAAACCAAAACAGTTAGCTGAAAGATGCTAAAATGCTCACTATGAGGGGAAGTGCAGAGTCCATCTCTTTGGGACATTAAAAAGAATATCAAAGAACTGCCACAAATTTATTAAATAGCCATACTTGGAATAGTTTTAGCCTGGAAAGTATGGAAACAGTATGGATTACTCATATAGTGTGCTGTACCAGATTGCTTACATTACTTTCAGTTATTTTAAAGAGTCTGATACAATTAACATAGATTGCTCAAGATTATAAAATCTGCAGGTTATGTTAAATTTGCTTTGATACACAGTTCGTTTGACCGTTTTAATCCTCTATGACTCCTCTCTCTCCGTCTCCCTCCCTGTCTGTCTCTCAGGTGGTGTGTCAGCTTGGAGATCTTGTTTGTGACTACAGTGTTATTTATTTTCCGGACAAGCGTGGAACAGTGTGTGTAGCAGTGACTGCTGTCAGTGTAAGGTGGATGTGTCGTGGATGTTCACACTTCAGATTTTATTCTTTCTTTCTTTTTTTTTTTTTTAAATTGGGATGGGGTTCTCAGGATGCTGCCCAGGATGATTTTTTTTTTTTTTTTTTTTTTTCCAGCGGTGTTGGACATTAAACATCTCTCCAAACAAGAGTGCAACACACAGTTAGAAAGACTTGCAATAGATGCAGACACACACGCACGCACACACATACATACGGTTTACCGACACGCATGCATATACAGAAGCATGCAGATGCAATCACCCAATTACACACACACACACACACACAGACAAACACATACACACATGCTTTGACAAATCCAAACCAAAGCCTGGGAAATGTTCTCTCTGCCATGCAGGGTAATAATATGTCATACACCACCATTTAGCCACAGTGGGAATATAAACAGACAGAAAAACTCATAGACAACGAGGCAAACAAACCACCAGACCACAGCTTCTCTTCTTTTTCTCTTCATTCCTTTACTTTCCAAACCTGAAAGGACGTTCCACACGAATGCGACCTCTCGGTGAATAGAAGCGAGCCAACTCAGGGGCCCTTGAGTGCAGAGGCCGTTTTTGAACAGTGCTGGTCTCAGGTCAGATTATATTAAGGAACACTCGGGACGTGGTGTCTCATCGGTTGGCCTGCCCGCACTGTTCCCAGGATGGTGCTTACACAGACTGCCTGGACTCTCCAGAGTTTATACCTGGAAAAAGACAGACCTACACTGCAGAGACTGGTGTGTACAGACACTAAAAGGGGGGGATACAGGACACTCAGGTTGACACGTCCTCTCCGGACACACATAACACTCTCTCTCTCGAGTGAAGAGAGATCAAAAGAGAAAGGAAAGATTATGGGGGGGGGGGGGGGGGGGGGGGGGGGGGGGGGGGGGTGCACACTCTCTGATCCAGCTCCACTCAGCCTGGATCGCCACAGAAAAACCTACGGATTGTCAAACCGCATCTTAATTTTTTCTCAAAAGCCAGCAGACTGTAAGAGCTTTACTCTCTGGTTATCTTCTGTTTTTTTTTTTTCCCTCCTTTCTTTTTTACAGCTCCCACAACTCAGATACTGTGTCCCAAGATTTCCACCGAGAAAAAAATCCCTATTCTGTACTGTAATATATACATTTGTTGATATGTACATGAGTCTGAATTATTTCATGTAGTCTCTCCCCTTTTATTTCTGTGAATAGTTTCACTTTTCTTTTACTCTCTGAAGCAGCTTGAACAGTTGATGTACTTGGCAGTTTATAAATGACTTAAAAAGAGTGTAAATTGCTCTGTTTTATTGTGGTGACGGCTGCAAAGATTCATTTTACTTCCTTGAAAATAATAACTGAAAAATCGTTGGAATATGAATGTGGAATAATGGAATATTTGCCTCCCCCATTCCTTTTCCCCATCCCTCTATCATACAGTCCACTGGATTCATTACTCTATGTGTTGCTCTGGTTGACCAGCAGGGGGTGCTGGTTTCACCTGAGCACCTTTCAATTCGCCCTTTAAAGTTACTTGATCTTTAAATCAACTTGTAAATATTTTCAGATACCCTGCAAAATATCTTTATCCCCTCTGGTTGGAGGATTAGTCAGTTTAAGTTCAAGTCATCAGTACTTCCTGGTCTACAAAAGAACTGAATTCATCCGTTGAATTTCATATGACTGAAAGTAAAGAAAGAAAAAAACAAACCTTATAACATCACCCATATTTCTGTCTCAAGAATGTTGCAGGTTCTGTCACTCCCCCTCTTTTTTACTAACCAAAATGTCTTTGATACTAACAGTTATCTTTTACTAAACACTACTGGCCATTTACAAAAGGCATCCACCTCCCCAAAATGAAACGGGAGAAAGTGAATGCAACACTACCCCTGCTCCACTTCTCTCATGTCGAGCTAACTCTGCCCACTCCCTGCAATATTTACAAGCTGACTGCGCTTGTTCCCCTATGTACCCGAGCTAGTGTATCTGCAATCATTACCGTCCCTCCGGCTCCATTCACACATCTAGAGTAGCCTCTCTCTGGCATCTCGTTACATAGCTGACAGTAACTACCACCCACTCCACTCACTTTAACTCACCAAGGGGAATGACTGAGACTATTTTTGTGCAAACTCAGCTAACAAAGCAGTTGCCTTAAATGCACTTTCCCCTTTCCCCCCCCCCCCCCGCTTGTATGTTCCTTTTTAACGATTGTTTTTTCAGGCTGTTGTTATTACCATGTAATGTAATGTATATATTGTTTCTGTTTTTATTTTACAGAGGAATTTTTTTTCTTCTTTTTTTTTTAATCTTTACCGTCTGTCTTCCAGTGAGAATTTAACCCCTCCTCCTACTTTCGTCTAGATTATTAAATAAACAGATAAAAGGAGCAAAGCTGTAAAAAATAAAAAAAAAGACATTATGGCCTTTGACCTTGAAGGTTAAATTGTTTTCTTTTCACATCTTTATCACAGGTATGCTTGGTACCGGTTTTTGTGTTGAAGGTGAGCATTTTTAACCCACTTTATATTTTTGCTTTCTTACATTTCTGCACCGTTCTGCTTTCTACATCCTGACTCCAAAAAATAAATTCACATACTTGAGTCTTAAATAATTATATCAGGTAAAAGACGTTTTAGATATTTATCTCATTTCTTTATTTATCCTATGTACAGTTTACCTTTTAAGTAATCATATTTGAAAATGCTCGGCTCAGTGTTTTGTCGGGGAAAGGGAAGACACTCATTTTAACATTTGGTTTGAAATGATTAAGATAAGATTATTATCTGTGTCCTGTTTTTTAAAAAGCATCTCAGTGTGTTACTTTTTTTTTTTTTTGCTGTCAACTGTGGCCTCACAACAAATTCCATTTAGTAGCTGCTCTGGCGCTTTCGATCATGTCTCACAGTCTTCCTCAGAAGATGGTCTGTTTTTATTGGAGTTATTAGATGTTAAAATTTTATTATTTTTTGGAGCCTTTTCATCCATGTTGGCTGAAATGTTGAAACTGAAAGTGTATTCTTGATTTGGAAACAGCAGCTGATAAAACAAATGAAAAAAATTTCAATTTAAACTTTTACCACTCCACGATAACAGGGCAGCTTCACCTGCTGAAGATCTTGTGATACATTCGAAAGCTCCAGAACAGCTACTAAACAGTACTTGTGATGAGACTGTTAGGTCAACAACTAATGACCTTTTAACCTATTGATTTTTATTATAATCTCTTATGTCTGGGGTAACCATGTTAAACGGTATATAGTTTAACAATATGCACTATTTTATTGTTTGTGTTGCACAGCTTTATTTATTGACTCGTGTCAGTGTCTGTCAGCAGCTGTCATCAGTTGTGCTGGTTAGTGGAGTTCTGCTTTGTTCAGGTCAGGAAGAGGGGAAATGGGCTTTGAGCTGCGGCTGGTATTGGTTATTCTTCCATCTGATGTGCTCTGCACATGTTTCATTCATAATCACTGGACAGAAACACCCGAGGTACTGTAGCCACTGTACGTCCTTTGCCGGTCAAATCCGATAGTATTCTTCAGTGCAAATCATTTTCTGTGTGATATCTCAGAGCTTTCCAATTGATTTTGCAGCTCAATCATACAAACGCTCAGTGTTAGGACACAGTTTGTGTGGTACATTATGAGAATCATAAAATCTTCCTTACTACACTGAAGCGGTGAACGCTCCAGTTGTCTCACAAGCTTGTTAAACAGTAGGCTTTTCCGCATTAGGATTTTTTTTTTTTAAAGCTACACAGGACACAGAGCAGAGTCAGTCCAGGATAACAGTCTGTCTTTTCACTTTGGTCATGACTGTCCTTGCCAAGCCAGACAAGAACAGAGGTCGAGCCAGATTTTGTGCAGTAGATCCGTCCTGCCAAAGGATGTCTGTCATAAAAGCACTTCTATCTGTCCTCCTTTCACCATCCACACAGAGGTCACTGTCAGAGGTTACAGTGTGCACTGACTGAATCAATGCCTTCCAACACTAATTTAAATGGCAGAATAAAGTTTTAAATAAAAAAAAAAAAAGACCTAATGAAATGTGTTAGTATAGCATTTTTCCTGCAATCTACATTAAATTCTGCATATTTCTCTGTTTCTGAACACATAATCCTTTACGGCATATTTGTTGTGTGCTAATGGAAACAGCTTCCTCTGCAGAAAATCAACCGGAGGTGCGTATCCAGCACAGACCTTCAGCTGAAACCTACTTGACAGAGCTGAGAGAAGGGGTGGATGGTTTGAGCGTCATATTTTAATCATGAGTCATTCTGGATAACATGTAAACCTCTGTGCCACTGTGTATTAGGGAGCCTGCCTAGCTGTAAGAGATCCTCAGAGTAACGTACACAGCACATCCTTGGAGGCTCTTTAACCTTATTTCAGCAGCAGCTGGTCAGCAGCCAAACCATCCCAGGCGGAAGCAGCTGCCCAGTCTGTTCTGTTCAGCTCTATAGCAACATTGACTTCATCACTCAACACTCCTATTAAACATGTGAGAGTGGCAACACACTTGTTTGCTTTCATCAAATATTTCAACAACAGTTACAGTAAACTGCCAACTCGCAATGTACAAATATCTTAAAGTCAGTTAAAGGAGCGAAATGATTCTGCTGATAGAAGTGAAATTAGTAGGAAAGCATTTCAGCCATTATGAGGTACGTTGCAAAGCAGCTGAGATGAGGTTTCTCCTTCCTCCTCTTCTGCTTTGACTTCAGATCTTTCTCCCCTTTTTTTTTTTTTTTTTTTGACTACATCGGAAGGGAAAAGTTTATACTGTGTTTCTGAAAATATACAGTATGAAATTAGTTTCATTACAGAGGCCAGAAAAAAAAAACGCACCAATGAAGATGAGCCAACCAGAGGAGCCAAACTAAATATACTGTAGGTGTGAGGGCGGACTGGTGGAACCGGTAAACTCAAGTACAGGTGTGCTCTCAGACTAAACATATTAATGGCTGCTATGCTTAAAAAAAAAAAAAAATCCTACTGTGCTGTCAGAAAAAACACATTCTTTTAACAGAACACACACACACTGAAAAAAACACAGGTGGTGATCCAGGGTTCGGACATTATTAAGACCATCTAAGGACAGTAATTATTTTTTTGACCACTCAGTTTATTCAGTGTGTTGAATAAAGGTGAGCCAATGCAGAACTCACTTGTGCTTGTCAGACCTTGTGCATTATGGTTTCCTCTTTAAATTAACTCCTATTGACTTGCCTGTGGAACAGTGGCCCACTTACCCACTTCTTTAAAGGTTTGCTTGCCGTGAGGCCTTTTGTGCCAAATCCATGAAGACCACTAGGCTTGAATTTGCCAAACTCTCCTTCTAATCCGCCGTCATCCCGTCATGCCTGAATGAACATGAACTCAAGCCAGTGGCAAAAAGGAAAGCTATTGTCTTTGCTAGCTGGCCTACCTTACATCCATTTTTAATATGATGATGGAGGGAGAGTCTGGTGCTTCATTCCAGCATTGCTGCTGTCACTGCTTTAAAAGCCTCGTTAAGTCAGAGCAATATCCTGTTAGTGATCTTCCTGACCAAGTGCCAAACAGCTCCGTGTCACAGGGTCTATATTTCGTTCAAAAGGTGCAATGCCAAAATCTGTGGTCATTATTTGCTGGAAAATACCAGACAACCCATCATGTACTTTCTTTATAATCACCTACTCACTTTGCTTCCACAGTGACGCTGCAAATTCTCTTGCGCCCAAATGCAATAAACAACTCACTGACTGTTTTGTTATTATGGTTTGTAGCTATCATGACATCACCGACTTTGAAAGCCAGACAGTGAGAGCTGATGGCTCCACTGCCTCCCAGTCAGTCTGCTCTGTCCCGACCACAGTAAAACAGGGTACAGTGCAGCACAAACACACTCCGCAGGAGCCTCTGAGCGCTGTCCTTGTTCTTTCACATAACATTTAATTCGTCAAGTCATCCGAGCTGCTTGGTGTCAGTGTGTGGCCAGCCAAAACACAAAGCTGTTGGGGGAGGAAAACCTAAAGAATGCTGTCACTTTTGTTTTTTGTCCTCCTCTTCCTCTCAGCATTATTTACCGTCTAAAACACAAGTAACACACTAGAGGGCAGGAGAACAGACACCCCCAGAAAACACTGAGACTCACTAAGTTACCATAGAATTACAGAGGCGGGAACTTTCAGTGGACTCCTGGCATCTTCACAAGCCTTGATGCTTTAATCACATTCATGTGAGTGGAAATTTCTGCTGGCCTGACAAGTTGCTTTACTAGATGCCAACGGAGCCACAGGAACTGCGACAGTGGTATTCAGCAAGGAATGTGTGGAAATAAGAGCAACTTATCATATTTTACCCAGCTTCAGTCCCATGACAAAAAAAAATCTCCACAAAGCCGTCTTTTCAGAATTTAGTGCGTGATGGTTTCTTTTTCTTTTCCTTCCCATGCTTTTTCTCTGATCTGCAGATATTGCAAGGGTCAGCTGCTATGAAATAAGATAACAACAAAAGAACATGTATGGAAGAATCTTCCTTCTCATTTTGAGTTTTGTAATCTGCGTGATCCTGTATTTAATGTCTAGCAGTCATTTCCTTCATTCTAGCATATATTAGCAAAAGGATAAGAGATGTTCAAATAGATGTTCTCCTCTTGCTTAGAAACATACTCACTTTTCATCATCAGGGTCACGGATTTAAAAAGTTTAAGTTTGGTTGCCATGCATGAGTTTGTGTTTGTTTTTTTCTTTGGTTTGACAGGGGTTCAACAGGAAAAAAAAGAAAAAACACTGGATGCTGGCGTGACTGCAGTGGCTCCCTGCCTGAAAAACATTGATGACAACCTGTTAGATGAGACTTGAGGACAGGCCCTGTTTGACTTCACTGCAGCCGACAGTGTGACTGACCTTGAGACTCTTTCTCATCTCTGTGGACTGTGTGCTATCTTTCTCTTTCTCTCTCTCTCTCTCTCTCTCTCTCTCTCTCACACACACACACACACACACACACTTTGAACTTCAATGGGATCTCTGAAGGCAGCCACATGTTATTTCTAATCCACCTGATGAAAAATTTCCACCCCGGCCCTCCACCTATGAGCTGAACCAAAGCCATGCTGTGTACCGTTCAAGACTGTATGCTGTTCAGGACTGAGCTGCCATTATTTTATTTTTTTCCACTTTTTTATTTATCAAAAACAACAATTCTGTTTTTGATAAGTGGAATTTTGGCAGATAAGAAGGCAGTGAATTATAATTTTAATGGGATTCCTTCTCATGAAGGCTCATTAGTCTTAGGAAGATAAGGTACATTGGCTGCGGTTCAGTGTAGTTCAAGGCAGATGTAAGTTTTTCAGACTTTAACTGGTTTGTACAGGCTTGTTTTCAGACTTGTGAAACATGCTGATATATGGGCCCGTTACATAATTGCCCTCCTGTTGACTGAGTGACGGCGTTGACTCCTGCTTACCCCCTTTTGTAGCTCCCTTGACTCAGCAGTCTCTCAGTTTGAGACCCTCTAGCCTGAAAGCTGCTTGTCTCCCGCGGTGCTGACACGATCCTGTCTCATTTGTGCTGGCGTAGAGTAATCACCCCAGGGTGTTGCTGCAGAAGGCTCTGACACACACACACACACACACACACACACACACACACACACACAACACACACACACATACACATACAGACACGAAGAAGCACCAGCTTTTATCCTACTTTGAGGTGAAGTGTTTTCGCCAAGCCAGAGGGGGGTGGTGGGTGGGGGTGGTGAGCGTGGTGGGTGCGCGTGTCGCGTCTTAAGTGGTGCTGAAAAGGACAGCTCCTTTCACACTCACGCACCTGTGTCCACTTAGTTAATCTCACTGGCTGATTTAAAAAACTAACTCAAAACAAAAAGACCCAAGACCACAATCCAATCAATGAAACTTATTTATAAAAAGAAATATCTGACATAAAACCATAAGCTTTCTTTGCATCTGGCGCCACCGCCACTACAGTGCCACCTCTGGCTTTAACTCAACTCCTGCCTGCCTGTCTGCCCTGGCTTCCTCGCAGCACGACACACACACACACACACACACACACACACATACACACACACACACACGCACACTCACACTAGCAGGCACACACCACTTGAGCACTAGTTTCACCGTCTTTCTCGGTCACTTTGTGCAGGGCTCCACCATGGCAGAGCGCAGGGGAAACTGGGACATGGCAGAGGACGACCTGCCGGTTTATCTCGCCCGACCCGGCACGGCCAACCAGGTCCCCCGGCAGAAATACGGCGGCTTGTTTTGCAGCGTCGAGGGCGCGTTTGAGAGTAAAACCATAGACTTTGATGCCCTGAGCGTCGGCCAGAGGGGCTCCCGCACCCCGAGGACCGCGAAACGAGAGACCGGTCGGGAGGCGAGGAGCCCGGCGAGTGACAGCAGGAGCTCCTCTGGTGTTGGAAGTCCCGCTGCAAGCAGGCAACGAGGGAAAGACTCAGCTCAGGTTGAGATAAGAACCAGCGGTGCTAAAGAAGTGTTGCAGAACCTGGGAGATGAGGAGGTAAGGGGACTTTTTTTAACTTTTGCGTGACTGGCTGCAGCATGTGTAAATGACAGGGCTGGTTTCCTCACTGTGTGTCACTGTTGTGCCTGTTAGTTTTACTTTCTCCTTCCTGGTTCCTTATTTATTTAATAAGTGATGTTTTATGATGGTTAATTGCAGAGCAGATATGAAATATAAGATATAAGAAAAGAAATAAGATTTGTGAGCTAAAAATGGAAACGACCTCAGTAGCCTATAGGCTCACAGCCTTCTAGTTATACAAACACAATTAACTTACTAATGAACTCCCACTGACACTGACGCTGTCAGGCTGTGGGCCACACCTTAATAAAGTCTGTACTTCATCTTGGCTTTGGATGTTTCATTCTGCCACATCCCTAAATGGCCTAACTGATTATGATGATAAAACTTCCTGAAAAAACTGTAGAGATGATTTAACAGCATTGCAGAACAGATACAGTATCTTAATCATGGGGCTTCGAATAGTATGAAACAAATAGTTAACAGCCATGAGTGGAGTAAGGAGCAAATTCAATTTCTCAGTGAATTTAAAAAATACACACAGTCTGCCAAAATGGCTGGGAAACGAGTCTTACCACCCACAGCCAACATTCAACAACGTTTGTTTGGCTACTATTATTCTTAAACCCTTGAAGAATACTGCAGGGGAACTCAGCCAATGTATTAAGACAATGTAATGAAGAAAAAAAACAAAAAAACTCAAGTAACCAAGGCCACAGACTGGAAAGCCTCAAGGCTGGACCAATGAAAATTTCTGTCATCGCTACAACCCTGGGCCTCTGCAGACATTACTTCTGTTTAAGTGAAACCACAGAGCTGGCGACCATGATGCTAAATATTTGGCTGCAGAGAAAGTGCAACAAGTGTTGTGCCCACACATTCAGCAACATATTGACCTGCTATTTTTGTGACAACTGTAGGTCCATTAAAACAACAAGCTCAAATGCAAGCCGGTGACATAGTGTAGCCCTAGTAGAGAGGAGTGAAGTCACAAGTAGTTGGACAACTAAATTCAGTTTTATATTTTGTTGTTTCATACCACACAGGTTAGAAGTGTAACACACACCAACTGTAATTGAGAAATATCTTTCTTACTTTAAAACCTGCAGTACGTACGGTTTGGAAAAAAAAAACATCTATAGCATGTGCATCTCAGTGGCATAAAAGAATCAGAACAGCTAATAATCACATAGTGCCTCCTTTTGCATGAGCAATCTAGGGGGTTTTCAGGTGGTTGCTAAAAATGTTCATGGTGAGTGTTGGTATAGGTGATTTTGTTCAATTGCTATCATGTAAGAGCTGATTATATATGGCTGAGAAGGGGTCATACAGGTAGATCTAGTGGTGCATGTGGTGGTAGCAGAATTAGCCTTTCTATCATTAGCAACAGAAAGTCCCATCAAGTTCAGTGTGGTTCAGTACAGTGTGCTGTCTCATTAATTACTGAAAAAATTGTCATACTTGCCATTTTACTTGCCTGACATTTTTCTTCCAAAGAGGTAAAAAAAATACTTCATATATCACACAAAAAAAATGTTTACGCTTGACTTAGGTGGAAAAGTTCAGATCAGTGTGACAATAGAAACAGACTTACTGAATAAATCATGATCTACATGAAGCATGTGACTGAGGTGTCCACTAGGTCTGAACAATTCATCTAAATGTTATCAAAATTGCAATATGGCCAAGTGCAATATCCAAATCAAAGGAGCTGCTTTTTTCTTTCTTTTTTTTCTTTTTCTTCTTTTGATAAAGGTATAATGTGTCACAACATACCATAAATGAAGCATCATAGTGTTACAGCAATACAAATCATATTCTCCACACGTAAGGGAACAGGCTTGTTTGTTACCAGCCCCAACAAAAATCATATCATTATCATTTTTTTATTTTATTTTTTGCAGTAACAATGAAATGCAAAAATGGCCATTCCAACTGAAAGCGTGACTCATATCGCAACCTTAATATATGTCAAAATAATCCTTTTTTTTCATTTATTTATTTTTTATTGTCCACTGAAGAGATGAAAAATGGCAGCAGATGAAAACATCAGATCTGTGTGGAGCGAAACATAAATGTCATTTTTCCATTATGTTTTTTAACTTTGTTTTCCACCGTGGCTGGTTCTCTTTTCATTACATCATTGCATTCTTCTTCTGCAACAGTTTAATGGAGAATTAGGGCCACTCACTCCTTTTATTCGTATAACAGTAGTGGATGGAAACACACAGTCATTTGCCATCACAGTGTGACAGTGAGCCAGCATGCACGATACCAGGATCCTGAAACTGAAGCAGCTAAATGGAATTAAACCATCATTCATTTTATTATTTAGACCTGTGCTTTCCTTACGTCAAACTGTCTTCAGTGAAAAAAGGCCTGTTGTTGCTAGAAATCATAGACTGTCGGCAGTAGAAGAAGGCCTGTTGTTGCTAGAAATCATAGGTGTCCTCAGTGATCAGAATGTTTTGATGATGTCATGTGTGTGGCACCACGGTGAGACATTCAAGGAGAGGCTGGGCTTTAATGTTTCAGCACCATGGAGAGAGAGGCACAGAGAGAGGCAGGGTTTGAAATGTTCAGCACCAGAGCAAAGTGAAGCCGACTGTCACAATGACAAACACAAAAAACCAAATGATCCGTTCTCAAGTCTTTCTTTTTCATTTTTGCTGCAGAAGATGTGTTTTCCAAAAAGAGAAATCAAAAGTAATGATTTAAGGCAATAAAGTTCAAATGTGAGGGAGCAGGGAAGAGTTAAAACATTATCAAATTATCCAATGTCATAGATTAGAGTCAAACAGAATCAAGTAAAATTTAATATGCTTAAATGCATAAAGTTATTATCAGCCTGACGTCAGCTCTGGTCTGAGATCACCGGCAGCATTGATTGCGTTTGCTGTAATTGTGCCGCTAAATGGTGTGTATTGCTTTAGAGGATACCAATGAAAAAGCAGTATCATACATTTTCCCACCAAGAGCTCTTGGAATTTTTAGAATCTTAATTGGAAAATTTCTAGATAATCACTTAAAGTAAATTCATTTGAATGTCTAGATGCTCTGTCATGTATTGTGTTGCCCTTTGATGCCAGTCCCCCTTTACTGTTCCCACAACTGAAATACTGCTCGATCTGAGTCTAAGGGCACAGTGAAGGTAAAACAAAACAGTCTGCTGTCGTGGCAGATCTCTTATCTCCCTCTGTTGGATTCACTGGAGACTTGGGAATACTGATAAATTATCTATGGTAGAAATGAGAAAAGTTTTCTTGAAAATACTTTTTTACCTTACTTTTCTCACTGTTGTGGTTGAACGGTTTGTCCTCATCATTTATGCATCAGTGATTTTTGTGCTGTCATTGATTCTCTGCCAGACAGCAGACTCTTTGGCACGCACACCCTCACCAACCTATCTCCATCTATCTGCATTTGAATCCTCACAATACATTTTGATTTGTCTCTTCTGAATTCTAAATATAAACTGTATCCTGCCTTTTACAGCCTTTACTGTCACAGTCCATTATGGTATAAAAATTAAGTTTTTCCCCTAAGCATGAAGGTAGACATCTTCAGTGTGGCTGGCAGCCAATTTCCTCCTTGTGGCCTGATGCTGAACTGCAATATTGCACCTCCTGAGGTAACCAGATGATTCAGCAGAATTCAACAGACAAGAGTTAGGCTGTGTGTGTGTGTTTTGTTTTTGTTTTTTTTGCTTGGTGTAGAAACTGTGTGAGGACATCAGACTGACAGCAGAGATAGGGCATGCTTACTCTTCTGATATTATTTAGTACACTCTGGAAGCCAGTCAGGCTCAACATGCAAACTAATGATAAGTGGAAAAGCCAGTGTCTCTTTTCCCAGTTTCAATGCCATTTCATCTCATTCAGAATGTCATTATAAAGCTGCAGTCTGTTGGTTGTCAGGGGTTAATGCATGGTTATCTTATGGCTATAGCAAAGTAATTGTCTATATTGAATAAGCTTTGGTGGATGTAGTAATGGTAAACAATAATGATCATATTTGTATATGTTACTGGTTTCTTCCTGTCTGGTGAGCTAATTAGGGTAATCAGCTGCTGTAATGAAGTGAATAATGGGGAGTGGCCAGCCAGATGCCTGGTTGGCCTGTTTTAGGGATGAACCCCCCAACCCCTCCACCCCCGCTTCCCTTCTCCTCTTTGTTGTTCTGCAGGGTGGAAGTCAGACTGGGAGAGGCACTTTACACACTTACATCCACACTGACACACACATACAGTACAGGCGCACCTATGCGCTGATATGTTTAAGCTTGTCCATATGCACGGGTGTAAGGTGCAATGTAAATTATGACAGTATCCCACAGGTCAATTATTAAAGGTGCAGTAGGTAAAACATTCAACTATAATCGTGATTCAGAGACAGTTCAGAAAGACTGTGTTACATACTGGAGTGTCAGGATTATAAAAAAAAAAAAAAAAAAGGGTGTGTAACTCAGTACAACAAAGGGAGTTGTCGAGTTGCATTATGGGAAATGTAGGATCGAGTGTTTTTGGAGCTTCACCTCTGCTGCTTTGATGTTGACCATCTTTTTTTTTTTTTTTTAAATCCCTCAACTTTATGGAAATGTATCACAAAATTGCTGAAGTTCCCTTTTAATCCCACTAAGATTTGCCCCATTAACCAAACGTGATCCTTGTGATGGTGTGTATGTTGTTGTTCTCACCCAGAGGAAGTCATAAACTAAATCTCATAAGCATCGAATTCACTGTCACCGGTGTCCTTCCTAAATTCATCCTGTATCCTTTGGCATTAAGTGATGACACATTAGCGAGAGCACGAAACATGATCATGCTGATGGGTATAGGTTAATGGTGTCTCTTAATATGAATGCTGGTGAAAGTTTATCAGTTCTCTTTTCCATTTGAGGCCACCAAGGTAGCAAGCCCGCTGGTACGGCTTCGATGACCCGACAGAGTCTCTTCTGCATCCTTGATCTGTCCGCCCCCCTGCCTGTCTGTCAGTGTCAGCTGGTTAATGTGGTCTGCAGAAGTAGCAGGTCTGCAAACTTCAAGTGCGTTGTTGATGCATTCTCCAAGGCCCTGGGAATGCTGAGGTAATGCCTTACTCCCTCACTGCCATGAAAGGACATGTCAGTATGCAGGAGCTGTGTCCTTTTAACAACCAAATCTATTTCAAAAACATTTATTTCCTAACCCAGTATAAAAAAATTGTGCTTGTGGAGAGATGTTCATGGTGAGATGCTACACTAAAATGTTTAGAGGATGAGATATTTTGAAAATAAATGTAGTAAACTGGCCAACGTGTTACACAAGCATGCAGTTCAAGCATCAACACTTGTAGATTTTTGCTATGAGACACACAACATGAACTAATTATGAAATGATTCCCTTTTTTAATCCTCTTTAAATGACTCATCCCTCAATTATGAGCATATATGACAGTTAAAACCTTTATTAGTAGTAGTGTTGTTAGTTGTCCTGTAAGTAACATGGAGCAATTTATTGAGATTTTTTGTTTCGTTTTGTTTGTTTTGACATCTAAATACAAAGAAAGTGTTTTCCTCCAAAATTAAAAAAAAAAATCTTTTTTTTAATCATCTTTATAAGACCACCTTGTATAGGCCTAAATAGATCGGCCTATCTGCATCTTATATGTTGAGATGATCGGCGTATGACATTAACCACATAGATGATGATTTTTTTTTCATTGCGGCCCATAATTTCTTTGAATTGTTAAATGAAGCGTACACATAATTATACAAATAAAGCCTTTAAACATTTAACTTCAAATCTTCTGTGCTGTTAATCTACGTTTTTCTTCTTGGAAGCTATGAAGAGTATCTACTGAATGTGACTATGATTTTTTTCAGTTTATAATTTATACACATGCACATGTCAGTCACGTGCACGCCGGTATGAGTGCATTAGTGCTGAGGAGGGGAGTGCTGGTGGAGTGGAGGGTGAGTGTGTGTGTGTGTGTGTGTGTGTGTGTGTGTGTGGGGTGGGGGTGATGGCGTGAGGGGGGTGGGGGGGTCCACTTTAAGTCCAAACAATAGAGACACATGGCTGGGTGGGGACATGCAGAGAGGGAGAGAGTCTCTGTGTGTGTGTGTGTGTGTGTGTGTGTGTGTGTGTGTGTGTGTCGTGGGGAGTAGACATGTGGGGTGTGTAATGTGGTGGACAGGCTCTGTGACAGCTGCTCCACCATTTTGCCCCTCCTCTGTGTTCACAAAAACAAAACCACACAATCTTGTAGGTAATAACTGGTAAAGATTTACACTCTAACCTACTCGAATATAATATAATATTTCTATTTAAACAGAAAATGTGACCTGGAATTTATTCATATAATTGGATTTGTTTGTACTCTCCCTGGATTAGAGAGTCTTGCTTTTGCTGCTTCCTTTTGCCTATACAGTACAGTGCAATTTATTCTAATCTAATGGCTAACAGTTCATCTCTTGAGTGACTTTGGCAAGAGATACACAGAGAGAACATGGGTGTGAATTTGTAAACCAGCTAATTCAGGTCAACTTGATGTTTATGAGAGAAGAATGACCTCCGGTTAATAATCACTAATATAATTTGATATGTGCTGTATATGTGCGAGGAAGAATGTGCGACAGCTCAGTCATGCAGACAACTGGATGGTGGCTGCAGACTGATCACCAGCTGCTCCACTGCGCCCTCCAGTGGAAAGATTGTCACACCGCCTCTTTCCAATTGAGCCTATTGAGGGAGGGGCCGGGTGACTGGACCAGAGACGCTCCTATAGCACTCTGCGAGGCACTTTACATCGCACAGACAGAGGGGCGACCATTCCCTGAAGCTCCCATCCAGGCGAGGGCCGCTGCAGCATCCGTAAAGAGGGAATACCGTTTTTTAAAGCTTGATTTTGAAGGTGGAACCGAACGAAAAATGTCTTATCAAGGAAAAAAGAACATCCCAAAGATCACAGTGAGTAAAGGAGTTATTTATGCCTCATTGGCTATAGGAACTTTGATGCCTGCTGTTGCAAATCTCCGGGATTGCAATTTTTCAATCACCGCGTCGATGTATCTTAAACATACTGTTGTCTATATCGCTGCCCCCAGCACGACTCCGGGCTTGTTATTTGTCTTTTCTATTGTCAGACTTGACCGCAGGAAGCCGATGAAAAAAAAAAATGCGCACGACGAAATGGCATGAGTGGCCGCCACAGTGACAGTGAGGCAGGGAGATAAAGGCGTTTTCTTAAAGGTGTCCTGCATCTTCTTTGTTGAGGGTATCCATGCGTGTGTCGAGCCGGCTCGCCCTTAAAAAATCACTGTAATGCTTCTGCAGGGACTGTCTGCTGTCTGCAGCGCAGAGCTGCGAGTTTATAGTGACCCGATCATTTTGATCATTTTCAAATGTGCCTTGGCAGCATATCATTATTACATTGCATTAATGTGCTTTATAGCATATTCACAACCCCTATATGTATCTTACTTTTTTCCATTTCAGTGAAGCGATGAAAATCACGTTATAGCCATTTTGACAAGAATGTGTTCAGCCCTTCCTGTCATGGATTTATTCTGGGCCTAATTGATCATTGATGTGGGAGTCTATTGAACAGTAGTCTCATTGTCAATGAGCTTTCCTTGCCATTTTAATGCAGTGTTTTTAGTAACATACTTAAGAGCATCCTAATGATATTATAGCTCAATCATATTGTCTCCTGATTATTAACTGGCAAATAATAGAAAAAAAGTGATTTCTATAAAATAATTTCCCATTCTTTGTGCTTCAGCTCATTATTTCCTCAAAGGGCCCCATTTATTTTCATGTGCGGGATAAAATGTGTCCCCTGCAGACTTCAGACATGGGCTTCTGTTCATGTTGCAGGCTGGTGCAGAGGAGAGTGAGAGGGAGAAGAGGAAAGGAGAGGTGGGGGTTGGGGGAGGGGGGGGTACACGCCCATTTGTGATGAGCTGTGATAAGCCGGCCTTGTAATGGGGCTCTTGTATTCTTGCATCACCAGAAGGAGAAAGACTCAGACTCCTGTCAGAGCATCAAGGGTGGAGGTTGAACTGGTGTTGCACAGCCATTGGTGTCGATTGCTGGCGTTTCACAGAACCAGCCAGGCAGCTGCGTGCTGGCGTGTGTTACAACTGCAGAGAAACCTCTCCCACTCCCTCTCCTTCTGTGTGTATGTGTGTGTATGTGAGTCCAAAATGCCTGCCTTCTAGTTTTCATTGTTGCAGCTCAGGCTGCAGTCAGGGGTGTGTTGCCCAGCTGTGGGAGCCACATCCTTTGTCTCGTCTTCTCAGCTGATACCACACCAAAGGGGGGATTTGGGGGAAGACTGGAGTAGCTTTATCCTGTAGACGTCCTGTATTCTATATCCCTATTTTGAGGAGTCTCTTGATGTCAGTCATCTTAAAGTAGGGCATTTCTCTACTATAATATGCTAAGGTGGGCCAGAATTTCCAAGGTATTATAGGGATGGAAATTTGAATTTTACCAACGCCCTACAGAGAGGTTGGGTGTTTCTTCCTTTGGATCTGTTTTTATGCTAGAATTCTGGGGCATTTAACCTCTGAAAGGCGAAATCAGAGGGCAATGCTGCAATGGAGAGCACTAGACTCACCGAGATAAGATCTGTCTCCTCTCCCTCTTAGTTTGATACTGAGGCATGAAATCACAGACCGGAAAGATTGCTAACACCAGCAAGTTTTGTGCAGCTTGATGGTCTCAAGATACATGATATCTGGGGGGGTACTGAGGTTAAATTTTTCATTTGGAAGGTTGTTGCAATCCTCAAAGACAAGCTTCATCCAGTTGTAACTAACGTGTTAACTTGAGTAAGCGCAGCGATATGGTGGCTTCACCCCACACCACAGTTTTCACACTGATTTACCACTGTTTGTTCTCATCATTTCATGGTAGTCCAGTCCTTCCTCCAATAAACTGAAGTTATTATTCTGAAGATTTCAGTTCTGCTTGATGTGGCGACCACTGTGGTTACTGGTGGTAATGGCAAGTGCATTTCAAAATGATACCTACATCAGCCAGCAAACACGCTGTGAGCAGCTTTACTCAGAAGCAAACTGTGGCCTGATAAAATCCAACCCGTTATGTTGTTTTAACAAAGACGTCAGTCAACAATGTCATCCAACACAATAAAACTGACTTCATGATTGAATTACAACTGCACCAGCTGGCATTCACTTCCTGTGAATTCCTTGAGATGGGCGGTGCCGGTAACAATGACCACTACTACATAGAGAAACAGTTACGCAAATACACTGAATGGCCATTGCTGAAAAAATATCGGCCATAAATAGCATCAAAAATTGGGACTGATGTAATGATATAACTTGAAGGATAAGCCTGTGAATGTTCTAGTTTTTCCTTATCTTCAGCGTTTGTCATAAAAAAAACAACAATAATGATCCTTTGAACAAATGTTGTCTGTGTAACCAGAATCTGGTTTTGCTTATTCTTTTATGCCATAAACCTCCACCATTATCCAAACCCCTTCTGATGAAAATCAAGTGTTTGACTCTGTTAATATGTCCATATGGTGTTTTTTTTTAATATAATACAAGACATATCATGTGCAGAATAATCAGTCAACACCATGACTGAGTATTTCCACCTTGGAACTGCAGTGAACCAATGATCATAAAAACAGATTCAGACAGCCAGGGTTTCATACAAACCTAAGGAACCAATCCCGTCAACTTGTGGGGACGAGAGAGCGGCAAAATAAATCCGAAACCTTGTCAGTACGGAGAGCTAGAGTTTGCATTAGCACAACCACTAACACTGCTAGTTACGAACTAACAAACAACGTAAATAAATAAAAGATGCTAACTATGCTAACCATTCTGATATGTCTGCTTTTGGCCAATTTTGGTCACAACAAACTTCTCATCTGAGTCTTGGTCTGACTTTTTTCCTCTAACACTAACCATCTCTCTGCTCTTTCACCAGTCACCGAAACCTTGTGGGAGCAGAGAGCAAGAGTTTGAGCACAGCCACTAACTGTGTCAACCACTGCCAGTTACAAGCTAAGAAACAACATAATCAAATAACTACGGCTTACCGTTCTGATACGTATTCTAGTCTCCAATTTTTGTCACAACAAACTCAACAATCTCCTGAGTTTGGGTCTGACTGAGGCTCAAATGTGGATGAGTTTTTCGGATGTTCCCTCCACTAACCATCTTGATACACACTTCTCTTTCAACCTAGCATGTGTAGCGGTGGTGGGCGGGGCACAAGGCCTTATCCAGAATTTCTCAATAAGTATTTTTACATAGTTTAAAACATGTCTGGAGAGGAACATAAAAAACAAAAAAGACATATATACATATTTGTGACACATTTTTAAAGAATTTTTGTCTTTGGTAGGAACACAGGGGCTTGGGTCTTTGCACTACTAATCTGTGAATGTCTGAAAGTATGCATTGAATGTATTAGAAACTCTTTAACCAATTTACGTTTATGTTGGTGTCACTGGCCTTGAGAGATACACTTAGAACATAAGTAAGAATAAATTATCTGTTTTGAACATCCCACAGTCATGCTTACACAGAAAGACCATAACTACTATACCCATTTCTAACCCTCTTTCCCTCCCAGACTTTCCCTCTGTATTTCCATGCTTGTCCAGTCTGTTCCAGCTGTTTCCTTATGTCTGCTCTCAGCCAGAGTGGCTCTGTCAGATTTCTAGGTGTGGTTCTTCCCTTCCCTCATACCCTCTCACAGCAGCCTCAGTGTTGTTCCAGGCTGGTACATGTCATCAGTAATCCCCTCCAGCTGGAATGAGCATCTGTGGGCATGAAGCTCGGTGGCTCTGCACTAGGAAATGAAACCCGTTCCCCCTGTTGACGCACCACAAAACAGGGCCCCACCACAACAGACTGTGCCATCGCCATGCAGGCTGCAGCGAAGTGGGCTCGAGCGCAAACAAAATAACCCGTGGCCACCCAGACGTTGCCGTGCGACTCACCATGACAACCGATATACAGCTGTGATGGCAGGAAAATACAACCCCTGTTTGGTTTGTCGTGTGGGGATGTGATTTGACACACTTAAATTCAGTCACACACACAAACAGACACTTTGACTGAAAGAGTTTATAATTCAACCTGTCTTGCCCAATCAGATCCAGACTGTTTTTTTTTTCCCCCATTGCCATGGTTACACTATTCCTGCCTATCACAAGATCAACATTCCAGTCAAACAAGATTCCTCAAAGACTGTGGCTGGCAGGAGCCTCTGCAATTAATTAAGATTGATAAGTCTCATTGTTTTCACTCTTCCAGAATGAAAAAAAAAATCCTGTGCAGTTTTTGGTAAAGAGTAAATATTTTTGCTCGCTAGGCAACAGGGCTGAAGAAAAGGCACTGGGTGAACATTCAGGATGACTTCCCTCTTCCAATGGTCTCTGCCTGCCTCCCTGTTGCTCTCTCCACCCACACAACGGTCTCTGTCACAGCCAATGGAGGTCTCTCCTTGAATGTCCTCTCAGAGCCTTTGGTCTGCTTTGTAGCTGTGGACTTTTCCAGGACCATTCCCACTTATTAAGCACAGAGGAATGGTTATTATTCATTTGCATCCCAGTTCTATGAGCGCTTCTCCCTCCAGTCTGGTGGATGTGGAAAAAAGTTGTCAGTGGATATTGGTGTAGTAGTACAAGAACAACATCCTGCCGTCTATTTTTGATTACTGTTGGCTTGTGTAACAGAAAATGACAGTTTCCCGTGCAGTGAGAGGTGCGTTATTTTTGGTGCTTTGTTTTTTAAGAGTTGAATGACAAGATATTTTTTCCACCTGAACTTTACTCTACTTTGTTGCCAGGAATCTCATAGATGAGCTTGTCAGCACTAGAAGGAAGATGTTTAGGAAGGTAAAAAAATGACTTAATTACTTTTTCCAGTGACTTCAGAGGAGTAAAGCAGCTTGAATCACACAGTTTGCTAAACCATCCAATTTCCATTTGATCTGTTTAGATTATTGCCAGACATTAGTATGCATTTTTTTTGGTTTCAGTGTATCGGGATAAACCTTCTATAAGGATTTGTTGTTAAGTTGTAATGTTTGCGTGATGTTTGATAATCCCCCTCTTTGTCCTAATTTGTCGAAACACGCAGCTGAAGAAATCCTACAGCAGGAAAACACCAAATCCTCTACTGTTTACCCAGCACCCAAGTGTTGAGAGTAGGCCACAGTCACACACGCGTGCATACAGTAAGCAAGTACACATATGGAAGTGAAGATGAGTAAGAACAGAAGCCTTGCGCACTAACCTTAGTGAACTCATCCTTATTATATGCCGTTTTAACACAGTAGTAACAAGCTCCATTAACATTCTGTGAGAGCGAGAGCTGAACTTTTGGAAATGTTTTTGGATTCTGATTTTGTGGAAATCGAGATAAAGTCGTTTACAAGCTATGTAAGCTACAGCTAGCCTAGCCTACCATTCCAGCACTAGCAATCTCGAAGATATGCACCCAAATGAGCACCTATACAAGTAGCTATGTCTCTCGTTGTATTGGTTTGCACTCTAGACATAATGCACAAAAATAGATATTTGAATGGTTTGCACATATGTGGTTTACATATGTGGAATAATTAAAGGTCAATTTTGGCCAATTGACAGCGCTGCTACAGTTAGCACTAGGGCTAACCACCTGGAATAACTAATGTGTGAACACTTCCAAGTTGGAATAAGTGTTTCTCTTGTTCTTTCCATTCTATCAACATTGCCTGAATGCAGCATAATGTCTGCATAATCTGCATATTGGCTGTTTATGGCAAATAAACTTTGTGCTCTGCTTTCTGTGTGAACACACCTACACTCCGTCATTATTATCAATAAGTGTGTCTAGCTCATCCACCGAGATGGTTTTCCCTTACAAATACTGGGTGGTGTAGCAGTGACATGACTGACAAACGAAGACATGGTCACTGACCTTGGAAGGTCAGAGCAAATCAGGATCAACATCACTGATGCCTCGCGTAAATGTTCTAATCCAGGATCAAATTCACTTGACCAGCAATAGAATTTTTTCACTATTCCAAGCTAATATGAATCTCTGTGGCCTAAATATATGGTCACAGATTTTAGTTAAATAAAATAAAATCCAAAATAAAAATGTCTGTCTGACAATTTAGGCAGGATGCCTGAAATTGAAAAATAAGACACAGTGTGAGGCTCTTTGATTTGTCCTTCATCACTGCAGCTGCTTAAATCTAGAAACCCAGAAAACACCTATTTATTTTATAGAAGTTCTATAAAAATCCAACCAGTTGCATAAGCAATTTTTTTGAACAGGCCAATATTTGTCTCTTTCCCTGATATTGTTGGGGGGCAGTGAACAATAAAAAGTACTGAGGCTTCAAACAAGGTAGGGAATTGTGTTTGCCCTTGTTTCTCATCAAGACTTAATGAGAAAAAGGCACAGTATGTCATTAGTTGCACATCACGAATATGCACACTATGATGTCGTACGTACCTGAATCCTCCATCTTGAAACAGTTTTGGTCTCACGGCCCCATCTCAGACTCTCAGATTCTGTCGTACGAACACCACCAGAGCCACTGAATTCCAGTAAATCGTCCTTGCCAAAGCCAGGGCTGCAACAGAAATTCCAACAGCATTATGACTGTGGTGTCTGTTCATTATGTGGATAATGCCGTCTCGTTAATGTTGTAACAAATGGTGAGGTTTATTCCCATAACCACATAATAGCACAGGCTGTTTAACTCCATGTCAAAGGAGTTTTGCTACCTAGGGAAGAAAATGGCACGACTGGCTAGGATGCATAGAACCTATACATGATAGCTTCATTTACAGTAACATAAAAATGAGCAGGTACTGTCTGCATGTTGCTCTCATATAATTAGTCAAAATAATGCAGAATTGCTGAGAAATCATATTTGGAAAAAATGACAGACTCCTGGATAATTTCAGACACAATAAACAGTGCTGTGGCACACGCTGACTTCATAACTGGCAGCATTGGGAAACAGCAAGCTGTCACTTGCTATATTTACCATGATATATTGAAGCGTAGCGTGTTGCTGTTTGTTGCTGAATGACCCGAGTGCTGGCGAATGTGACAGTTTGAGGCTTCCTGTTCAAAGAAAAATCAAGGAAAAACCCCCAATAAATGTTGTCTGCCTTTAGATTTATGAAGTGTGATTAAGCAGTGTTAATGAAAAAACTCCTGTCTCAGATTATGTGTCTTTAAAAAAAGGCTTGACAGTCTGGTCACCCACCCTGCCAAACACTACCACCACTTAGATTTAAGTTATGTGTTGTTGACATTCTGTGACAGTTCGGACATACCTGTTGCCATTCAGAAAATTTGCTCTGTTTTATTTTTGCATAATGGTTTAAGCTGTTGACGTTAAGCATTTCAACATGGAGTTTTCCACTGACTAAAGAAAAAACTAAAGGCTAACATCAAATGCAGTCTACAGTTCTAAAAAGTTCACCATGTATTTCATTGGCAGATGCACCGACTGAGGAATACTAAAATCAGCAAACCTACAGTTGCGGGGTTGTAATGGAAATGGAAAGCTATTGATTGTCGAATGATTGTGGTCTCTTGCATGCTGTTATAGACCAGAGAGTGGGCAGTAACTGACAAATGGGAATATGAGTGTGTGTGTGTGTGTGTGTGTGTGTGTGTGTGTGTGTGTGTGTGTGTGTGTGTGTGTGTGTGTGTGAGTGTGTGTGTGTGTTTGTGTGTGTGTGTCTGTGAGGGTGAGAGTGAGAGACTGCTGAGGCACTTCTGAAAGGCACCCATGCATGAGGACACACCTCTCACTGCAGTATTATAAATCAGATAAAAACTCTTTCCTCATCTGATGCAGTTGATGTGGGCAGGTCTGTGCTGCTGAGTTATAATCCATTATTACTGTATAAAGGCTTAAACTGGCCGTTATTATCATTACTTTTTTCTTTCTTTTTTCAGTAATGAATGAACGAATGGTTTCGTCTATAAAATATTTGAAAATGGAAAAAAACCTTCTGTCTTAAATTGGTTGTTTTCTCCGACCAAAAGTGTTCAGTTCCCAGCGACACAAAACAGAGGAAAACAACAAATCCTCACATTTCAGAAGCAAAAGTTTATCATTCCTCTTTTATTTATTCACTGAAACGATTAATCAGTTATCAACATTGTTAATTTTCTGCACACACATGCTATTTGTTATCATAACAAGTGACTCAAGCATTTTGTGATGACTCATTCCTAGCTGCGTTTAGCCTGAGTCAGCACTGGGAGTTTGTGATTAATCTGACAGTTTCTTTAGAGCTGCTACAATTAGCCATAATCAATTCATCATAATCATAATCAATTTGGATTCACTGAAGGATCTGCTGCTCTTCTTTGTCATGTGCGCTTATAAATTCTATATATTTAGGTTTTGAAAACAAGCTATAAACACTAAATGATTAATCGATCAATTGGAGAAATAATCGATAAGAAAAGTAATTGAAACTGAGAGAATCTGAGAATCTGAAAACAGTGAATGTTAGCACTTTTGCTCAATAAATTCCTGAATTAAACTCATTTCATTTTTATTGATTGACAGATTAATAATCAGCTAGTTGTTTTATCACTATACTATTCAAATATAGGCCATTTCTGCATTTCTGTTAGTTTATGGATTTTAAGATGTTGACTTTGATTATATCTACACAAGATTTAAGATGATGTCACAGTATTTCCGTGAAAGAGGTGAAATGAAGTTATGAGTATGCTCTCCCTTTTCAAGTTCATTACAAATGCAGGGAGTTAAAGCAGCCGGGCAGTGCTCTGCTTTGGAAGGAACTGTCCGAGCTGATGAGCGACAGTTTCAGGGCACTGTGCTCTGCAGTATGATCTATACTGGTGCTATGTTCCAGCCGCTGATGACTGTGTGTTGTAATGTGTTGCTTCAGGGTGTGGTTGCCTGGGAAGGTTCTGGGCTCTGTTTCACACTGCTCCATCACCATCGCGCACACACAAACACAAAGATGCAAGAATACACACACTGCTTGTGTTTATGAGCTCAGCAGATATGGAGCTTGTATAATTTGAGCTACAGACAGAAGTGTATTATACATTTTTTTTTTTTTGTGATGTGTGAGGGAGCGGCTGCAGTTCATTACAGTGATGAAACACTGGGTCCACAGCCAAGGGTGTAAATCACTCCACATATGTGCTGATGGGAGAACAGGGAAGTCTGAGGGAGCCAACTCCTGCCATTTTACAGAATGTGAATGTATTACTGAGGCTTTAAATTAGAGGCTGTTTTTTGACAGGCTGTAGCTAATGATTGTTTTCACCATTTATTCATTTATTTAATGGATTTATTGATCACCTTGTAAGAAATTACAACAGGCATTTTGCACAGATTTTCTGATGTCTTTTAAACAAAATGATCAGCTGATCAATCGCTAATGAAAACAAATGTTATCTGCAGTTCTATTTAATACATTTGATAGATATCCTGCTTGTTCCGTCCCCAAAACAGCCCAAAGCCCAAAAGCATCAACTTGACTTGACATAATAAAACCAAGAATTACATCTTCCCATTTCAAAAGCAGGTATCACAAAATATTTAGCATTTTTCGCTTGAGAGATACCATAAATTATTAATTGGTTATCAGAATTGTATAATAAAATGGATTTAGTGCAGTCATTTACCGTTTATAGAAAATGGCTGCACGGGGAGCTCAAAGAATCAGAGCAGCAACAAGGATCCTGCAGGGATGGGACTAATCCACCTTCATTAACACATACATGAACATCACAGTAAAATTTTGTTTAATCAGCAGTGCCAAAGCTTAGGAAGTGGAAGGAGCTGCAGCAGTAATTATTACAATGAAAGTGTAACAGTGAGAAGTGTCCGGTTGTAAGATGCTGTAACATGAATATCATATTATTGCAACCAACAGTAACTTGAATTATTGATTTATTTAAGTCATGATTATTTTAGCAATTAATGGTTTGGTTTATAAAATGCCCAGAGTCCAAGGTGACGTCTTCAGTTTCCTTGTCGCAGCTGAAAAACAGAACCTGAAGCCCAAATAAAGTCAGTCCAGTATCCTATAAGATGAAGATGAGATAAATCATTTTTGACTAGTTGATTGATTGACTAATTTACTCACTATACTCCACTGACATAATAATTCAGCCTGTCTTCATGTGGCCAGGTGATTAACCACCAGTTTTCCCACAGATCAACCAACCAACCAACCGGGCTGCACAGGTGCCCACCTACCCAACAACAACCGCCCTTCTATCCCCGTAGCCCCTCCACCCTGTTCAACAGCCAGTTGCACAGTCAACCGGCTTTCCAATAAGTCAGCACAACCAGTCGCCCAGTCTCCTCCTCCTCTGTAGTCTCTCTCCCTGCAGTCAACCCGTTACCATGACAACAGCCTGCTAGAGTTAGTCTGTGGTGCAGCGGCAGCAGCAGCAGATTTGATGTCTGGCTGTGTGGCGTCATGGCAACGCCCCGATCGGACCACATGACGAGATGTGAGGTTGAAGGGTCCCTCAGACGTGACAGCACTCTGCAGTTTCATTTATTTTCCACACCAAAGTGGGATGTCTGCGACACATTCAGTGATAAGGATTGTTATTTTCTCATGCGGATTAAAAATATCCCTCCTCATGAAGCGATCAATAATCAATATCAGCGAAATGCATTTGGTCTGTTTGTATAAATGGGTTATGCTGGGAAAAATAACATCCACAGCTAGAATTGTTGCATAACAAGATCTGGATAAACGTGGTTAAGATGTTAATCCATGATCAGTCGGTTAAAGCAGCTTCAGCTCTGCTTCCTACGGCAAACGGTTGAAATCACCATGACTTGTCCAGGTCATTTAACACAGGAGAATGGAAGATAGAACCTGCTCCATTTATCTATGAATACCTCCCCGTCGAATCAGATTTCATATTCATTCATCATTAACTTATCATAACGTGAAGGATTTACTTCCTCTGGGAGACGTGGTCACCACGGCTGCTGTTTCTAAGCAAAATAATAAGAAATAATGTTCTGGAAAAAAAGGAGCACCTCAAAAGCGGTTGCTGATTTTGTAAAGCATACATGTGATCAGACTGGCACACCCAGATTTACCCAGACAGTTGTATTTTTACCAGTTAGGGTTACCTTTGTGAGCTTGAAGGCAGCTACCATGACAACAGTCACAGTGAAAATGGTGGAGCATGTATGACAAATCCATGCAGAGGAAGGCTAAGCTAGCAAAGTTAACAGAGAGCTGGTTTTCTATGATTGTGCATGTTTAAGAAGCTATGAAGTCACTGCATTGGTTTGACCCCAGAAAAAAAATTTGTGCACATTTTCCATAGTGGAACACTGCTAGAGAGGATCTGCAAGCTCTGTATTATTTGACAGGCTCATTTAACAAGAATATGAAGAAAACTTCGATGTAAATATGGGCTGTTTGCAGGGGGAATCAAACAACTTTGATGCGCAGGACCACAGGGAGAGCTGGGTGGGTGGGGGTGGGTGCCCACAATGTGGTCCAGAGCCGAACTGTGCATAGTGTGTTTACATGGTACAAGAGTGACAAACATGCCCCATCTCCTCCCACCCATGAATGAACGAATGAATGAAATATTGTCCGTCTCCTCCGAGTGGAAAGCAAAGGATAAAATGATAAAAATGTGAAATAGTGAAGCATTGTGCAATCCCAAACATAGAACACAAATAATCTGGCAGATCGTCTTCCCATGAGATGTTCCCAAGCCAAAACTGGGGCTTTTGTCGGGAGGAAATTTGCACTGAATTCTAACATTTCTCTTATCCCTTCTTCTTGTCCCTCCCTTCCCCTCATCATTCTCTCCACAGAGCGACAGGCTTCTGATCAAAGGCGGGAGGATCGTGAACGATGACCAGTCCTTCCATGCCGATATCTACATGGAGGATGGCCTCATTAAGTAAGTCCTCCACTGCCCTCGTTACTGCTCCGCTCTCATCCGCTCCCATTTGCTTTCATTCCTCAATTCAGGCTCATCATCAAGTTTATTTGCATCTCATGTGTTTCCTCTCCTTTGTATTTAACTGCATCCTTCTAATGAAAATGCCGATTTTTGTGAGGAATACAATTCTTCTTATAGAGTACAAAATATGAAGTTTTACATCGTTCCATCAAATGGTTTTGTCTAGGTCAGTTTGTGTAAATGTTAAAGGGAAATTCCGGTTCTTTACTGTCATATTTTTGTCCGTTTTGATTTTACGCACATTCGCCGTTTTGGAGATTTGGCACATCCGCAAGAATGGAGAGTTTTCTAAAAATGTCAGTGTAACACAAATAATCTCAAACTGTCTGACGGAAAGTAACACAGGAGAATAACACCTAGGTTGATGAAGCGTAAAGGTGATGTATTAGTGTGTTTAATTACGATTAGAATTTGTAGAAGGTGAGGGGGCAGGCAAACCAAAACCCAAACTAAACATAACAGTGAACGCCTTCCTCCAGAGTGAAGAGAAGAAAAACTACACTGAATTTAACAATGAATCCATGAACACAAGCTGCTTGATCGTGCACACGAGCGTCCTGCTCATCGAATATGAAAAGGCAAACGGACCTTCTTTCTGGTGGTCACTTGCACCTTGGAGTGGAGTTATAATTAGAGTGTCTAGTCCCCAGCTCTGTCTCTGCCCTATCAGACAAAACCAGGGTACGTCTCTCCTCGAATCAGTCTGTCCTGTCCTCTCCTTCACTCTCTGTCCTGTTCCTGCTTGATTTTCCGGTTATAGGCCCTTTGTCCCCACTGCCCCTCAGCCAGGCAGCTCAGAGAAAGGCACCCACAGAAAGCCTGGTGTTGCATAACAAACACCCAGATGCCTTCTGGACCATTGGGCTGCTGGCAAACTCTCAGGGACACTGGCTTCTGCCTGCCTGCCTGCCTGTCTGGCTTGTCTCCTCCGTAAAGTCTGAACAACAGGGTTGAAATGTTGATGTGTTGACATGGTGACAGTGTGCTGCTTCAAGCTTGGCTGACTTTGTTTTGCGGTCATGTTAAAGTCAGGAACTGTTTTTTTGTTTTCGTCGTCATTGATTGTTTCAGAAAGATGTCTTTCCATTGGAAAAAAAAAAAAGCCAGTCTGGACCAGAACTAAAAATTGCTGTAAATGTTGTGGCAAAATAAAAGTTTAATGCTTAATTTAACATAACTTCAATGTAGTAACATCTCAGATTTAGTTCACTGTCGTTGCACAGTACAAGCATTAATACGCCCAGGTAAAGTAAACTTTATTTTCTGCTGTGTGAACATCTTTAATGACAACATCATCTGCCCTCGACAGGCAGATCGGCGACAACCTGATCGTGCCCGGTGGTGTGAAGACCATCGAGGCCCAGGGAAAGATGGTGATCCCGGGTGGCATTGACATCCACACCCACTTCCAGATGCCGTACCGTGGAACCACAACCGTGGATGACTTTGCTCAGGGATCAAAGGCTGCTCTTGCCGGGGGCACGACCATGATCGGTAAGGGCTGCAGGAAAGGATCGTCCGCGCAGTGAAGGATAAGTTTCAGACAGAAAGTAAAAAAAAAAAAAGGGGAGGGAAGGCAGAGACCCCAACAGAGGAAAAGAGAAAAGGGTGGGAAGTCTGTTTTTTGGGCAGCTCTCCAAAAGGGGAACATACAAAAGACTGTGTGTAAGGGGGGATAGCAATGAGAAAGAGGGGTGGGGGGAGGCCTAGAGTGAAACACTACTCCCATAGAAATAGAGCAGCAGTGTGTGTCTTCATGCTTGTCTGCGTACAGTATCAGTTTGTGTGTGTGTGTTTGTGCACTGCCCGTAGTTTACAGACCAGACGCTATCACAGCCAACAGCTGGTAGATACCACAGTCTCATTAATACCATTAACTTCTTCTAAAGCTGGCTCCGACTCTGCTGCCTGTTTGCCAGTGTCAGACAGACACAGCCACTAACAGGCGTGTTACTGTAGTAAGCTCTATTCATGGGCTCCATTCACAGAGGGATTATACTACAGCGGGTGATGTGTGAGAGAGAAAGTGAAAGCGCGCACTGTGGTTTGTATGTGCCTGTGTGCGTCATACACTGCGTACGTCTTCCTCCGCGAACAGATGAAGCTGTGCGATTGTGTGACGGTTCAGATGGTATGGCATAGTAAACAACGTTTTGTTTTCGTGACTGCCATTTCCAGCTCTATCCTATCAACATGCAAAGACTAGATAAGCAGATTGGGTCCTCCTTAATGAGATAAAGAAGCCGGTCAGGTGGCGGGCCAGCAGGAGGTCTTATTTCATTACAGCTGAGTAAGACGGAGCGGGATATTTTGTGCACTGTGACACTGAAAAGGGGATTTACTTTGCCCGTGAATAATGTAGAAAGCAGACTTAAACGACTAACTAAATCTTCATCTTACAGACATGCATGTTTTTATTTGTAATTTTTTATGTGCAAGAGCATGATACTCCTTTGCTGTTATAATCCATGTTTCAGCGGGGAGGTTTTGCTTTTGTGGGACTATCCTAACAGAAATTTCAGTTAAATACTATTGGAAATATCATGTTTATACACTCCAGCAAGGGTATAAGATGCTCTAGTTTCTAGCTTGAATATATCGGTGCCGTTACTGTCACCCAAACGCGCCTTACTGCACCGCTGAAAAAAAGGTCCCACTGAAAAAGTCCACTGCCCTTTGGTGCCAAACTCTAATCTATAAAATTGATTGTGGTTACATAAAAAAACAAAAAAAAACGTTTTTTGTTTTTTTTCAAGGAGAGCCTCACCCAGACAAAGATGTTCAAAATGTAATGTGACATCTGACAAGGTTTGCGATCCCCACTGGCTGAGCGCTGCGGGATCTCAGACAGACAGCTGATTATGCAAGATAAACTGTAGAGGGAGAAAGTAGAAAAACACCAGCAGACAAATACTGACACCGCCCTGTCTTCATCTTTCTATGTGTGACTATCCCCACCCCATTCTGTCACGTCTTTGTCTGTCTGTTCGTTTCATGCCACCTGCCATCTTTCCTCTTTGCATCCCTCACCTTCCTCTACTCCTAAACCCCTCCCCCGCCCTGCCTTTTTCTTTTTTTTTTTTTTTCCCTCCTTATAAAACTTCTAACCTCCTCCTTCCATCCTCCCTTCACCCTTTCATCCCTGTGCCCTCTCTCTTCTAAACATCCACATCTCCTCCAGTGGACCATGTGATCCCAGACCCCGGGAACAGCCTGATGGAGGCCTTTGACCAGTGGAGGCAGTGGGCAGATGAGAAGGCCTGCTGCGACTACTCCCTCCATATGGACATCACCCACTGGAACGACAGCGTAAAGCAGGAGTTGGATAACCTCATTAAGGACAAAGGTAGGCTGTGACGGCGAACCTGATCGTGTTCGTTTATTTCTCAATTGACATTACATTTTTTTTAAAAAAGCAGTTAAATGTGTTTTTTTTTCTAAAAGCCATTTGGATTTGTAGTACATTAAAGATATAAATTCCTCTTTTTTTTGTTGATTTCCAACATTTTCTAACTACGCTTCCAGACACAGGTTACAATAAGTAAAAAGTCTATATAAACTTGAATATAGTTCAACTGTGGCACTGTGACACATTAACCTTTGGCCTTTTTAAAACTATTTCTCCCATTTTCTTCATTGTGTTGTTTCCCTGTTTTTTTTTTTTTCTTTCTTTTTTCTACAGGCGTGAACTCGTTCCAGGTCTACATGGCTTACAAGGACTACTACCAGATGAGCAACAGTGAGGTACACGAACTGAAATCTGGTGCACATTTTTAACACTTTAGGTGTAAACACGCACGATCAATACATGTGTGGTGCAGTATGTGTGGCTGCACTATAGACATGTAATATCTTGGCTTCACTTAGTACGAAATTCAAATATCATTATTTTATTCAACCAATCCATTGACATAATCAGATAATCTATCGTCGCTGACTTGCTATGAGACTGGATGGTTGCAAAAGCATCAAAACATGGAAATGGTTTGGCTCTAAGTGGTGATGCAGTGTCTAAAAAAAGTGAGTAAATTATGACCTGCAGTTGGAATATAGACCCAACTAAGCATTAATCTTTTTCTTTTTTTTTTTTCTCCCTTGAAATACCCTGTCCTTATGTAACTTGTAGCCTGCGACGTATAGTGTGAGTTCATGTTGTAACTGTGGCTGCTACAGAGTGTGAGCCCAGACGGGGCGAGGCGGGGCCCTCCGTGTTTCTCATGCAGCTGTGGCTAATTCGGTTGGTCAGAGGAGCGCATGAGGCAACTGAAATAGTCCAGCTTGAAAAACTGATGTCATGCAGTTTGCTAAGGAACTGCGGCACAGCAACATAGCAACAACTTGCAGCTCCGCCCCACATGAGTTTAACCATTTCTGGAGACCACACACGATAATTGCAGCTTGTCGCGGGTAGACGTCACGTAAATTGCGGGGCTTCATTTTTAAATTGTGGCTCAAGGGTGACCCCCGGGGTTTAAAAAGGAGTGTCTGATTCTTGTGTAAACATTTAAGCATGGATTTTTAAATATAAGAGCAGTGCCACTGTAATTTCACTGTGTCTGTGTGTTTTCCTCTCCAGCTCTATGAGGTCTTTACCTTCTTGGCAGAGAGGGGAGGCATCGCTCAGGTCCACGCTGAGAATGGCGAGATCATTGCTGAGGTAACATGGATAAACTTACAGACACCCCTCGTAAACATTTTTCCTTCTTTTTCCTCCTCCTTTCTCCCCCGCCTCATTTTCTTTACACACTCTCTTGTAATTACTTGACTCGGGTCCAAATCTGTCATCTGTTTTAGTTTAATGTGATTTATTTCAGCTAAGTTCACTTCAGTTCACCTGTCTGCTCGAGCCTTATCACGGCACATCTCACCACCTACAGACTAAACACAAAGTCGCTGATGAGAGAGACAATGTGTTTCGTGTAGGACAGTAATGTGTGGGTGTAGTTTACACGGGGCTGTGCCGTACTGCGGACAAATGAAAGTGAATGAACTGTAATAGTTGGTGGATTGAGAGGGTTCGTATTAGTCAGAGCTCCAGACCGTGCCTGGATTCTATCACTGTGTGTGTGTGTGTGTGTGTGTGTGTGTGTGTGTGTGTGTGTGTGTGTTTGTGTGTGTGTGTGTGTGTGTGTGTGTGTGTGTGTGTGTGTGTGTGTGTGTGTGTGTGTGTGTGTTGGATCTGATTCATCGCAAATCCCAGCTCGCATATGCAGCCTTAAACTAGGACTTTGAGAGAGAGTCTGATTTCCATCAGCTTTAAGATCAAAAATGTCTAAACCCCCATACTATGTCACAACCTGACTTTTACTGTAGAGCTCCTGAGACAGAGAGGCCATGTTTAGACCTGTGTTGGTACAGAGGACATGTTGTGTGATATGAAGTGATAACGAATACAAAGAGTACCCACATACTAGTTTAAGGGAGCTGTGAATGTAGGATACAGATTTTTCTGTATCCAGCACCTATCCCACTGAGGTGTAGCGGATGTGCACACGACCGCTCATAATTCTAACAAGTGGCTACCACGAGGGATAAGTGCTGAAACCACTGTCTAAGTGCCTAAAGCTATAATTCCTTTTATGGCCGCTAGCTGCTTTCCTTGAGGAAAACGATGACTTCAACTTTCCCTGCATAAATACAAAATCCAGTTCAAATTTCCTGAAGTTCTCATTCATGAAAATCTGGGTTTTTGAAAAATATTTGTCCCCTTCAAGGAAACTCCAGCCTGGTTCATGCTAACTTTTTAATGTACACCTTCCACTGTGGAGATTTGGTTAATGCAGAGACAGTAGCATGAGCTTCTAAAGCTTTCCAAATAAACACTTGGAGTCCAAATTAAAAGTCAACAGACATCATGCCTGTGGTTGGTAGCTACCTGCACAGGTGGCTACTTCTGCAAAAGCGAGCTGGCTAAAGAAAAAAGCTACCTGTTAATCTTCAGTACTAATAGTTTCTTGTACTGCATGATTCATTTCGGTATTACAAAAACATCCTGAAAGGCTTGATTACTGTCTTAACGGTTGTAGTTGCTGTTGCTTAGCACATGAAGAGCTGACTGTTCTGTCCATTCGTGACTCTTCCGGTTGATTTTGAGGAGGTGGAACAAATTTTCAGCACATCAATATTGATCGCAGCTTCAAATTCGTTTCTTATAGTAACACAGCTGGGATCACTCTCATCTGAGTCTAGATTTTCCAAGTCTGTCATCAGCGGGTCCCACTCCGAGCAGCGAAAGTTTTTTCCTCCCCGGGCGGCTTTGGAGTGCAGTGACCGCAGGAACACCGCCGGTTCCTTGACTTACGTGTCGTCTTGTGGGACGGTCCTCTAGCTGCCTCTCTGCCTCTGCTTCCACTCTCCATCACCCATATCATCCATCTTCTTGTGTATGCACTCTGATTGGAGTAAATATGGTTAGCCACTGGATAACCAACCATTTATCTAGGTTTTCTTAAATTTCTTAAAATTGAAGCAAAGCCTTCTCTTGTTTTCTACTACCTCCCTATGTAGCACAGATGTGGTAAACTGACAGTGACCTACAGCCTCACATGTATAACCAAACCAGCATGTGCACATGAATGAACAGCCATTTCGGGGTCAGGAGTAGACATCTATGAAGTTAGCTACAATAGCTAATCCAGGGAGCAAATTTTTTGTGCTAATTCAGACTCAGAGATAAGTGATCTGCTTGGCCTGATATGCCTAGTTTTATCAATTTTTCCCGTATCTCCACATCAGAGGTGGCAAATGCAAAGAGAGCGTGACCCAAAGTCACATTATGAGAATAAAACCCAGGTTGATAATAATATATATATGATATACATATGATAATAATACCATAATTTTACTTTAATGCTTAAAACAAAGGTCGTAATAAATCATCCAGGGTGGCATCACAGGAATTATGAACCAAGTGTCTCAGAGCAGGGGTCACTCCTGCGTTTACTACAATGCAAAAGTGCAGCCAGAACTTTTGGGAGGTATAGTACATCTATAAAAAAAAGAAAAAAAGAAAAGAAAAGCCCCTCAACAGCCCATGGATTCCCGCAGTCCTCTCTGTGTGTGGCCCGACTCAGATGGTAAAACTGCTGGTCGCACAAGCAGAAAAAAAAAGCAGAAAACCTGAATATCATTTTGGAGCGTTACCAAAACTTTACATCAGCCCGAGCATTCACACCACTGAACACCGACAAAAGCAGTCCTGAAATGCATCCGTGAGCTGAGCAGCTAACAGCCGACTTTCTGTGCGTTTGTGCAACAGGAGCAGGCCCGCATGCTGCAGATGGGTATCACTGGACCAGAGGGACACGTGCTGAGCAGGCCAGAAGAGGTACAACACACACACTGTACACACACCTATACAGTGATTATGTTAAACATTTAGTCTTGAACGTCTAAAAGACTGAAAAAGCTGAGTATATTTGTTTTAATACATACAGTAGCCTTAGTTTTTATTGAAATATTGTGTGTTTTGATGTGTTTTAATGCCTGTGGTTTTTTGATGTTAGCTGTTTTATATAATATAAACATTAAATGTGCTTCCTTTTGGCTAGGAGTCCGTCAAAAATGATTTCAATCTCAAGAGATCTTCTTGATTAAGTAAAATTCAAATAAAAAATAAAAAAAACAGCCTATAGCAGTCCAAGCACATCCAGGCACAAACTCACACACACTCACACACTCACGTTGTCCACGATGACGTTCTGAGACGTTTCTTTCATACGCACATTTTTCTGGTTTATGCAACATGTGGTTTCAGACGCATTAGAGGCGTTGGGTGAAAACTCTTCCGTTACCCCAATTGTTCCTGCTAATGTTTCTTCGACAAACAGCGAAATGAAAGCCATGCTCTCAACTCAGCAACTTGTCTTGCCTTTAGCTTGACTGGGATTTTCCACTCTGTGGTGTGGCGGAGTGAGGTCGTCCCACCAGTCTCACAGTGTCATGCAGTTAAGTGGAGTCTTAGGAATCAAAAGCTTGGAAACATAATTCAATTGAGCAGAGGCCAAGTTGGATGAGTGCTCTATCTGTGCCTGGTGTCCTGTTTGGTTTTAATTTATTGGTTATTGGACCCAGGCTGAGATTGTGGACTAGAGCACAATAATCAACATAGTTTGCGTCACCTTGCAAGCTACAAAACACATGTAGGCTGACAGTCGCAACATCTGGAGGCATGCTTGGCTTTCTACTGGCAACTTCTGTACAATTTCTTACAGAAAGTTGTTTGTTGTTCTTGCTCACTTGACAATTTAATAATCACAATAAACTGCCAGGTGCTTTCCAGCGTAGACACGTGTCTCCAAAATGTGTCCAGAGGTGTTTGTTTTTAATTCGTATTACGGACTACGGTGCTTTTTTGTCTGTTTGTCCTAACTGTCCTAACTGTGTGTAACTGAATAAATCCCTAACCTCACCAGTGAATGTTAAAATTATAAGCTTTCACTTGTCATTTTGGTTAAAAATGAATAATTCAAATAATATGGCTCCAAAAATACATAATTTGCTGTGGTTAAGATATTTTAAGTTTATTTGAGAAAAAAAAAAAAAAAAAAAACTCTTAATGGGAAAAACATTTCCAAGTCAACCACAACGTCCTGTCCCTTCTGTAGCTGGAGGCAGAGGCGGTGTTTCGTGCCATCACCATCGCCAGCCAAACCAACTGTCCTCTCTATGTGACTCGGGTCATGAGCAAGAGTGCTGCTGACATCATCTCACAGGCCCGGAAAAAAGGTAAAAGAACGGCATTTAGACTTCACTGCTGCAACAAGTACTTGACACATATTTTACATGATATTTACATTAAAAGTCATTTCTCTCCCACCATGTGAATAACAGCTTTTACAACGAAGAAAAAAAAGAAAACGGATTCACAGGAACCATGATAGAAAAGATTGAGTTCCATCTCTCGAGCGTCACCCACTTTATTTCTGTGGAGATTGCGGTGCTTTAGTACATTGTGTATTAGAGTAGAGTTGTAGCAGCGTAAGGGCTATCTTTGCATGATCTCCAGAAAGTCTTCAACACACACATTGCTCATTAAAATGAGACAAAACATGAGCTTGATTCTATTTTATAATATTGTTGACAGCTTTTACATGTATTTCTCATTTGGCTTAATTTCTTTGGGAAATCTTGGTACAAATCAGATCAAACAAACAAGAAACTACATCGGATATGAATTTTAGATAGTATTACTTAGCTGCCCGTTTTTTCTCTTTGAGGTTGCAGATGTACACAGATGCTATTTTATTATCTTCAGCAGTCTTTTCTGTGGTTCAGCTGTCACACAGACCGTTCCTCACAGTCCCAGTAGAACAGCAGGAGTGAACCAAGCTGCCTCCCTGGCTGTAATGGATTCCCGAAATATACAATTTTTGAGAATGAACCAAGAAAAGGTTTTTAGTGCTGACCTCAGACCTGACCTCTTCATGCATTCATCATCTCCAAACATTAGGGGCCTTTAGGGGCTTGACACCTTTTGTTTGGATCTATTCATGTAAACCGGGGAGGACATGGAACAGTGAGGTGTCAGAGCGAGGGACCTAACAGAGGAGCAGACAAGTGTTAGTGACAGGAATCAAACCCTGGCTCATCATGCATGAAAGTACAGGCTCAGCTGCGATTGAGCCAAAGTGAAATTTGTACATTGCCAAGGGTGGTGTTTGGCTTTTCAGAGATCAGGCATGGTTCCTCTCCTGCAAACACTCAGACGAATTACCAAAGCTTTTAGTGAGATTAAACTGCTGACAAATTAATCAGTCTTGACTGATTCATTTTCTCGATTCGGAAAATGCCAAGAATCACTAACATAAATCAGTTTTATACACTTCACATTTGATACTTTAACAAAGTTTTACCACTATTTCTTTCCCAGGAAATGTTGTGTTTGGGGAGCCAATCACAGCCAGCCTGGGGACTGATGGGACGCATTACTGGAGCAAGAACTGGGCCAAGGCGGCGTCTTTTGTAACATCACCCCCTCTTAGCCCTGATCCCACCACTCCAGACTATCTGAACACACTGCTGTCAAGGTACATATCACAACTCTGGTAATGTTGTTCATCGTGTGCTTGGTCGAGACAGGATGGAAGCTATTTTATAATTATTTCACATGATGTTGTATCATTGTTGTATCATATATAACATAACAAAAGGCAAAGGAGGATATACATACATTCCCATCCAAACCACACACTGCTTGTGAGTGAACATTCAGTTTGCATGTGCACTAACTGAAACGTTTCTGCAACTTCTACAGACAAATGAGAATAACTGGATTAGCAATTAGCTCCATGGTTAACATACGATAAACCCTGACTAATTTCATTACAGTGCTAATTGGCATTACTCTCCACGCAACCTCTCCTTCATCCAGGCCAGACGAAGAGAGTCAGAAATAAACTCCTGATAGTGGATAGAGTTGTAGCTTATAATAAATCTAGTGAGCTAATTTTTGACTTTGTCACGGTTTATGTGTTTATATGTTCTGTTGGCTGTATACATGTGAAGAACAAAAAAAAAAAAAAAAACCTCTTATCAAAAGTTTTGGTAAATCAGCAGTTGTTACTGGACCGGTAAGTGAGTTACAGCGTTACAGGGAAACAGGAAACATTCGTAACGGTTTGTGCTGGAAGAACAAACTCTGGCAATTACTCCCAGTCCTTGCTCGGTGTTGTTGTGCCTCTCCGGCTCAAGTAAGAGAGGCACAACAATCTTCCCTCGTGATGGCAGAGCTTTACAGTCTACACAGATTGCGACGCGCTGGCGTGATTTCATCTTAACTCTGTATTTTTGTGTGTTTTTTCCTCGTCTCCCAGTGGAGACCTGAGTGTGACTGGCAGTGCTCACTGTACCTTCAGCGTGGCCCAGAAGGCCATTGGCAAGGATGACTTCACTCAGATCCCAGAGGGTGTGAACGGAGTGGAGGAGCGAATGGCCCTCATCTGGGATAAAGCTGTGGTGAGGACCAGTTAGGCGTTTTCTTTCTCCAAGTTTTTTTAAACTTTGGAAGGAGAAGGACAAAAAAAAAAGTAAAACAAACAACATGAAGACGTATTCTAGACTTTTTACTTTCATCTTGATTCACTCCCCACCCTTTTCCCCAAGGAAAATCATCATTTTGTACGCCTTAGCTTTGCTCTAAACTGTCATCTGCAACCCCTATTCTTTGATTCTCAGTTTGAGCTGTTGCTGCTCTGCAGTAAAATCCACATCTTTCTCATCTCTGCGTTTTTTATAAGGATGTTCTTGTTCTGTCTTTCTGCTTTTATCAGGCTTTCACTATTATTCCCAACATAGCTCTTGTCAGCTATTACTCTCCCTCCCTCCCTTCCTCCCTTCCTTCCTCCCTTCCTCCCTCCTCTCTCTGGCTTTATTTCAGTCTTGTTGTCACTGTCTCTGTCTTGCTTTATCATTTGCTTTTGTATCTCCACAGCTGTCCTTTCCTTCACCCTTTGATACAGCACACTACCCTCTTTTTTCCCTCCTTGTCTCTTGTTATCACTGCATCAGTGTTCTGCTGACAGACAAAGAGCATGTAGCTTTTAGACAGCTGTGGAGTGCCGTGCTGCCTGCAAAATGCGGATGGGCTTTTAAAAAGTTAAACTAAATCCATTTCCTCACGGCATAACTCACACCAAACTTGGACTGAGTGCAGCCTTTCACATGCTTGTAAGCTTTGTTTTTTTAATCATGTTCCACAGCCTGGGTAGCCATTTCCCCTTTATCTCCAGTTTTAGCTAAGCTAAGCTAACTGGCTCCTGACAGCAGCTTCATACGTAACACGCAGACATGAGAATCATACTCTTAACTCTCAGCAAGAAGGCAAATAAGTGTTTCTCCCAAAATTTTGAACTATTCTTTTAAAATCTTGCTCTTTGTATGAACGGGAGTAAGAAAAAAACACAAAAACAATAAAATAAATCATGAAATGAAATCCAGCTAGAGCTACACACAGTATATCCACATAGGTAATCCATCTGTATGTAGAAGCAAAATGAATTTCCATGTGACATTTATCCAGTTTCCAATCACTATTCCCTGTTTCCCCCCTCCTAGACTACAGGTAAGATGGATGAGAACATGTTTGTTGCAGTGACCAGCACCAACGCAGCCAAGATCCTGAACCTGTACCCTCGCAAGGGTCGGATCGCCGTGGGCTCTGACGCTGACCTGGTCATCTGGGACACGGACTCCATCCGCACCATCACTGCCAAGACACACAACTCGGTATGTGCAGTGAACACAGCTTAGATTTTCAGTAGAATCCAGCTCGGGACTTTTTTTCTTTTCTTTTTTTTTAATCAGTTCTTCTTTCTCCCTCCTCTTGGGTGACACCAGCATTTTTTGCAGATGAAATGTGATTGACTAAATATAAGAGTTGGAGGAGATAACTTTTCTACATCTGTGTAAGAGAGAGAGAGAGAGCGAGAGAGAGAGAGAGAGAGAGAGAGAGAGAGAGACAGACAGACAGAGAGAGAGAGAGAGAGAGAGAGAGAGAGAACATTTTTGAGCGGCTTCCAGACAGCTCTCGGTTCCTCTGAACGGAAATGAAGTCTCAGTGGATGTTCACTACTAATGCGACTCACACTGCACTGATCACATGGCCAGCTCTCAATGTAAAGTTGAGCCTCACTAAGTCCAAAAACCCTCAGCAATGATGGTAGAAGTCGTGATTGGAAAAAAAAAAAAAATGGATTACTGAAATACACTGGTTTATCCAAATACAACAACAGAAAAAAACAACAACATTCTGTCAGTGATAGAAACATTTTCCACAACACCCTGTACAAATCAACAGGGAATCTGTGTGCTGTTTAATCAAGAACTTCCTCTACATCACATTCATTTGTACGGATGTTGCAATATATTCCCACAACTATAATGGTTTTCAAGAATGTCATTCAGGATTGTGTTACAGTAAATACCAATACTTCAAATTCTTGCACAAGCCCCAGAGATTTGAAACATCTGTACACACTGCTGCTTGGACAAACTACTCATCCCATTAGTAGAGAACAGCTCAGAAGACATTTTATTTCATGGGAAATTCTCTCAAGGCAATCTGAATCAGAATTGGTAGTGTAGCGTAACCACCATTTACTCCACCTCCCTTCTTTTGGAATCCGATTTGCTTTTTTTTTTTTTTTCACTAAGATTTTGTTGCAAATTGAGTTTAGCCTTGTGGCCGAGGGGTTTTAGGGGCAGACCATGAATCGCAAGTGGAAGACTAATTTTTATTTATTAATGATAGGAAAATTGACCTGGCTGCAATTTGACAACATTAGTTACGGACAAGCTGTTGGCAGCTGTTGCACCGTTCCTTTTACAAAGTGCATCATAGTGAACGTTAGACGCCGTGTTACGTTTTTTCCGGAGGTCTGTGTGGTCTGTGTTACAAACATGTTGATTTCTTAGTTGCAACAAAACACCAGCTTATGAAGTTAGTCATAGAAATCACATTTTTCCTTTTCCTTATAAAAACAGTACGTAAGACTCAAATCACAAAAGATAGAGCAATGCTTAAACTTAATGACACTTTGAAACTGAGGGAATTTTGCCAGTTACATATTAACTATATATTTAAAAGATGAAAGCGAAACTACATTTAGAAACACGTGAACCTGAATTATTATTTTTTTGTCAAAGGCCTCATAAAGACACACACACGACCATATTCTCCCTTACTCACACCCGCGCAAACATCTTACATACACACTGTTCGTACAACTGACACATGTGAGTAATGAGGTCTCTACCGTTACACAGACATTAGAGGATCCCAAGCAGGTCGGCTCGACAGCAGAGGAAGTGCACGCGCAGATAATTAAGGTTTTACCAGCCGAGCACAGATCCTGCCTCCACAGAAAAACATGAGTGACAGAAGAGTGCGTTTACAAACAATGTTTGTAGGTAGGCCTTAGGAATGATTAAGTAAAACTTGTACATTTAAATTTTTCCTCCCTTAAAGGCCTGCTGGTGGTTGTTTAGTAGGGGAGAAAGTACATTGCTCTGTCTCCAGATGGGAGGAACGGAAAGGACTAATAATATGCCTTCTCCAAATGTGGAGTACATCCACTGAGGATCCTTGGGTTCTTACATAATGATGTCACCCTTTCATTTCCTGCTGCTCGTCCCTCCAGATAAAATAACACAAGAGAGCAGAAGACTGGAGAAGGGCAGCTCCCAGCTCCTATAAATCTACCTTAATGGACAGTCTGACGCTAGGCCAAACAGGAGCGGTCCTGTTTACCAGGACACTGTGTTGGGGAATGCCTTCCCCTGTACAGTAAATATAACTTAGACTGTGCTGTGTCTTAGTTTGTTATCAGTTCACTCACATCTGGTCTGCATTACTTGTTTTTGTCAACTTAAAAATGCATATATGCACAATAGGGCATTCTGACACACCAGAAACACACACACACACACACACACACACACACACACACTTTCTTAGACACACTCAGCTTAGTCATGACATCATGTTTGGCTTACAGTAAGTCTTAGTTATGTCCTGTTCTGGCCTGAATTTGGACGGCAGCAGAAAACAGGGCCGTGTGCAGAGGAAGTAAGCAACAATGGAATGAGGGGAGGGGACCATCAGAGATCACAAACATGTCGAGAAAAGAAAGTTGGCAGAGGGGAAATTGGAAGAGGATGAATAGTGCGCAAGGTTGAAAAAATGCAAGGGATTACATAAATCAAGCAAGAATGGGTGAGGGAGAGAAAGACAGAGGATGGAAAGCAGGCAGAAAGGGGGATAAGTGAGTGAAGGAAACGGACAACTGGAAAGAGCAGAGTGAAGAGAGTGCGAGAGAAACGAGGGAAAGAGAGCGAGAGGTGCTACGGCGGCATCAGACAGCAGCTCGATCACGGCAGGTGTTTGTACATGCCAAACTGACGAGTGTAAGAAAACAAGGTGATGAATGGTAGAGAATGAATAGAGAGAGAGAGTGGAGGAGAAACAGAGTGCATGCCTCCCACAGCCCCCCCCCCCCCCCCCCCCCCCCTGTTGTTGTCTTCTTCATCTCCTCCATCCCTTATTTCATCAGGGAGGTTAACAAGGTTTTCTTTTGTTATATTTCTTTGGCTCAAATTTGAGTTAACAAATGACATTTCATTTCATTTCATTTCATTTATTTTCAAACTATGATCCAAATCGGAGCTTTTTATCACAAAACAACACAACAGATTAATTGAAAACTCCACTCTGTTAATTCTTAAACTCAGTGGAATTTTATGTTTAAACTTTTGCATCAGTGTTGCCTTAATAAACGTGTATCTTTTGTGCTTACTATTCATAAATCTAATTTGATCCCATTTTTTTTTGAACAGTGACTTTATTTTCCACAGTCAAATTGTCATATTCTTTTATAACTGTACATTTATACGTTCTGTATATATTTAGCATAATATATAATTAGTCATTTTAGCTCCTGCTGTGTGATTAACGTATTTACTCATAGCTTTTGTTCATATCTACTAAGTCACATATTCCCCCCATTTGCCACATTCTGCTGGAACATCCTGATTTCTTCACAGGTGTCTAATAATTTTATATCTGCGCTGTAGGCTGCTGAGTACAATGTCTTTGAGGGCATGGAGCTGCGTGGGGCCCCACTCGTGGTGATTTGCCAGGGGAAGATTGTTCTGGAGGACGGAAACCTGCATGTCACCTCCGGTGTGGGCCGCTTCATTCCCTGCTCTCCCTTCCCTGACTTTGCCTACAAGCGAGTTAAAGCCAGGAAGCAGGTAAATACAGGTTTTTACTACTGTCCAGCCCACTATATACGCTTTATACAACAATAATCTCATTGAGGCAGATGTCATATCTTTGAATGATATGTCCATTTTGAAAGGCAAATTCTGTTTAAGGAGACCTGTACAACCTTCAGCTGAACATATAAAGACAAAAATAATCTATACAGAAACTTGAGAAGGTTGAGCCATCATAGTACTCACCACACTGTTGAATTGCAAGTGAGCTCTGGTAAGCACAGTGCCAATAACACCACAACGGTGCCTGCTAAGCACCAAAGATGGTGCCTAAATGAAAACTACAATAATAAAATCATATCAGAAAGAATAACTGTTGCTTTTGATAATCAAACTTACCCATTGACACACACAATGCATGAGAAGATTTGGAGGAAATAGGAGAAATTGGGAGGTAAGAGTTAAGGTCTCTTGGCCTGTAAGTGAGTAAGTGGGAGTTTGGGCTGAGATAGAAGTTACAGTGATGGAGAGGACTGTGGGTGGGAGAGATGGAGGCAGTGAAGTGGGATGAGGGGGAGATAGAGCAATCTGAGCTCAGCCACAGGGAGACGGCTGAACCTTGGAGGCTGAGGTCCATGCAGTGAGGGTGGTCGTGGCTTTGTTTCATCATGGTTTTAAAAAGAACACAGTGAGTTTGGATTTGGATAGCTTTCCACAGAGACCTACCACACACAGTTAAAGAGTTACTGTAGAGTTAAAATGAGTCCCATATTTAAAATTTATTCTGGTTTTGCAAGACTAAAAGTTATGTAGCCATGTTGCCCTTATTACAGGAAAGGCCACAAGGTAGCTGAGGGCCTAATAGTCTTTCCTGAGACAGAAACGTCACAGGTCAGTCAGGAGGATTAATGTTTAGACTGTACTTACAGTTTAAAATCGAAAGCCACATATTACACAGCTACTTTAGTTTGAACATTTTTGGGTTCACCCCTATTTGCATTCTTGTTAGATTGCCTAAATATAAAGCTACTGCCAGAAGCTGGTTAGCTCAACTGAGCATAAAGACTGGAAACAACTAGCCATTGCTCTGTCCAAAAGTAACAAAATCCATCTACCAGCAACTCTAAAGGTCTCTAATAAACACAGTCTACTTTGTTTAGTTTGTTTAATCTGTACAAAACCCAAAGTGTAAGAACTGGTGTCTGCCATTTGCTCGGCAACAACACAGTGAAGACAAGAAGTTAGAGTCTTTATGCTAAGCTAAACTGGCTGCTGGCTGAGGCTTCATATTTAGCGTAAAGTCATAAGAGGCTTATCAATCTTCTCATGTCACTCTTGGAAAGTAAGAGACTAAATCTACTTTCCAAAATGTCGGACTATCTTAAATAAAATGGAAACAAATAGCAAACTGGTGAGCATATGCAACGACAAATAACATTGTAAGGGCGAAGCGTGCCATTACACCTAGCAAACCTAGCAGCAGACTTCAAGGAATAAAATAATATTCCTGTATACCACAAATGTCAAAACCCAGAGTGCTTTACCTTGTCAGAAAGAAAGAAATTAAAAGAGACATGTAGCTCCTCTAGAGGATTAAGGATTCATTAGAAATATAAGTGACCCCGTTTAACCATTTCATTTATAGCAGCGTAAAGTGACAGCAGACCCTGATTTCTGCTCCAGTGCCATCTTTCTTATAGCTCTAGAAACGTCATTGTTCAACAATTTCCTAATCTGCAGCTGGCTGCTAATGAGAAAATGGAGCTATAGTAACAGTGTGTTGTTTATCTTGGTCGCACTCACGGTTAGGCTTCCTTCATTCACAGATGTCTCTTTTTAACTCTTGACAGAGCTTCCAAGATTCCACTGAGTCATGCCACAGACAGACAGACAGACGAGGACATGCTCACTAACAACATAAAGTTTCAACTTGATTTAAGACATACTAATACTGTATGTTGTGTTTTTTTTCTGCTCCAGTCTGTAAAAGACTTTGCTTACTTGTGTATGTGTGTGTTTAAGTTTGTATTTGTGTGTGTGGTTGTGTAAATCTGGAACTGGTTCTGAAGCAGGAAAAAGGCTCTCTGAAAAATGCATACATAATACAGACACAAACAGTTACACAAACAACCATATAATGCTAAACAGGTGTGGACTCTTTTGTCATACCAAACACCATGATGTCTCCCTCTGTCCTTACTCATTCTTTCTTCTTCTGTATCTTATTATGCTTCTTTATTTCTCCCTAAACACCTCCATCTTTGTTATCTTTATTTGCCCTTCAGCTGGCAGTCCTGAGGGCAGTGCCCAGGGGAATGTATGACGGCCCGGTGTCTGAATTCTCCATGTCTCGTGGTGGTACCCCCTCTGCTTCGGCACGTACCTCTCCCACCAAACAGCCCGTCAGAAACCTGCACCAGTCTGGATTTAGTCTAGCAGGTAACCCTGCACCATGCGGTGAGCCCAGCTTCTTAATACAATCAGCCGGTCGGTCCTTCCTCATCTGTTATTGGTCTGCATTGATTTTTACTGTATGTAGGGAACATCAAAGGAGCATGCATGTGCATCAGTAGATCCACCATGACACACCCTTTTATCTAAACTACTTCATGCTGTGAAGTACAACAAGTCATGGTTGTTTTTTTTTTAGCATGTTGTTGCTGTGCATGAATGATGCATTCACAGTCCTTGGCGATGAACCTCGAGCCTGTAGAGAAACCTAATAATCTCTTGTTGTTTCAGATGTTATGCTGACGTGCACAGTATGGCATGTATTTGTCTGCAGTATATCACACCGCTTTGTGAAAGTGGTTATACAGTGTTTATATGACAATTTGTCTGTTTATGCATGTCATTAACTTGGATGCCTTAGCTTCCTTGAGTTTTAATGAGCCACAATGTATTTAGTTAAATTTATGTACAGGCAGTTAAAGTTGGCTGTTTTTTGTTTCTGTTTTTGTTTGAGTCTTGTTTTAGTTTGACATGAAGTCAGCTCTACCCCAAATTGAAACCACACAGACTGTACTTTTGACCAACACTCATCTATGATGTAAACTAGTGTTTTACATTTATTTAGATGACTTAGCATACTATATAGGAGCCCAGTACTTTTGTGTGTTTCTGTATTGTGCACATTGAACTAAGCAAATGATGGTTTGTATTATCCTGCATTCCTGCATGTATTTTAGGATACTTGTATTCAGATTTTTATATTTTATTTCCAGCATGCACACAGATGTATCTTGCACTACTTTAGTCTTTCTAACTCAAATCAGTCATTGTTTTTAATGACTCATCTCCAAAGAATGCATCTTAAACCCTGTTTCTCCCAATGAATCACTCTCTTAAAGTATCTCACACCTCTCAAACAAGGTAATTTTGAGGGCTCTTTAGGACACTGAGACCTCCAACCGCAGCCTCCTAGTTTTTCTCCACAGTTGCACGTACTGCAAGTCCCACTGGTTATGAGTGTTGGCACGAGGCCTGAAATATACGGCGTACAATATTTCACTCCCGGCATTTAGACACGGTCAATTAAGAAAGCCTATCTAATGTGAGAGATCATGGCACGATGTATTCACATTGGACATCTGTTTCATTATGCAGGACTGCTGAGTGACAGTCTGATTGTGCCCATATGTAAGGTCAGCGCAGGATTACCTTAGATTTAGAAAACAAATGTGAGAAATTGTTTTCATCCAGCTACCAGTGAAACTACGTACACATGGTAAAATAACGAACCAGATAGTCAGTGTTTCAGCGTTTTTTTTTTTAATCAAACAGAGCAACAGTAGCTATTAGCCAGTCATCCTGTCCTCCCTTGACAGACTAAATGTGTCCATGTGTAACTTCAAATCAATGAGAATAACCTTGTTTAACCTGGAGAAACTGCAGCTGTATCCACCATGGTGCTGGCAGTCTTTGTGAATACACAAACTATTTTTAATAGCTGATAACTCATTTTTGAAAGAACAGTTTACAGAAAGATGTTTAGCCTTTGGCTGTATTGAGCAACCTGTTTTTACAAGCTTATGTGCGATACCTCATCGATGAAAAAAGAAGGTGACCTCCGCTGGAAAGAATTTCTACATTTGACTACATAAATTTACTGTAAAGAGGGGGGGGGGGGGGGGGGGGGGGCGTACGGGGTGTCCTGGTTTCCCAGGCCTTGTAATAGTTGGGCGCTTAAGTATGTGCGTATTCTTGTATGTGTGTGTGTGTGTGTGTGTATATTTTGCGCGCACTCTCAGAATGAGTCAGTCTCCTATCTATTTTAGTTTTTCCAGGGTCACCACCTGCAGAGTTGATTTACTTGTCTGGAGAGGAGATGTGAAGGATTGTTTGCTTAGATGCAGTGTATCATAGTCTGACATCATTCCACTTTCCATTTATACACTCGCTGATAATTTGTTGCAGCAGACGCCCTGGCTCATCCTTTGGAAACACACTGCTTTATGTCAAGACTGTAGCTTCTTTTGTTAATGTTTCAGCAGCACTCATACAAAATATGGCGCTGTTGAAATTTGCATTCCTTTCTCATCTCAGTGACATGTACCATCTATCATAGACAATAATAATGTGTCTTGAAAAACCCCCTAGTGGATTGAAAGTAATAATGCGAGTGTATGACAGCAATTTTTTGTGTGCTATGACGTCATAAAAGGTATTCTGTGTAAATTAAGTCTGACAAAACTGACGGATGATACCAGTGCTATCTTCCAGAGGAGCGCAAAAAGCAGTAAATCTCATCTTCGGCACCGGTGTCGTCCCACAGGTCCCCCTTCATTATTTGTTAAATCAGTTTGTGGCGTCAGATTCTCATTTTCTATAGCAATTAAATTTAAGTTTCAAGAGCTGCTGTTAAAATAAGTAAATGCTAACCCATGTTACACATCTAAATTTGGGACATTTTGTGTCATTCCATAATCTGCGAAGACAAAGAATTCTTAGAAATCTGATTCGTAGCATTTACTTGAAATTTACTGTTTTTTCTTTGTGGTCATTTCTTTGCAGATCGGCATGAGCTTATCCTTCTTCCCACTAACTTAAATGCTCTTTTTCCTTGTAACTCACTTATCTTCCTTTCCTTTTCTCTCTTTCCAGGTCCCCCCACCCCAGATGACATCCCTATCAGGCCTGCTGGCCGGCGTATTGTAGTGCCCCCTGGTGGTCGTTCCAACATCACATCCCTCAGTTAAACAGCACGGGAAGGAGGGGACGCATCCAGAAAACGGCAGCGGCCAGAGTGCAGGATCGCGGGAGGGAGGGAGGGAGGGAGGGAGGGGAGGGGAGGAGGAGGAGGAGGAGGAGATGCAGAGGACCACGATTAGTTAAAAGTTAAAAGAGCAAAACACTGAATCCTCATGCCTTACCTGTCACAATGCTACCTTGCTCAGATGAGAAAAGTATCCCTTTTCCTGGGAAATTTGAACCAGTGTGGAGTATCAGGAAATGCTTCTAAAGGATAATGTTGCCAAAGCACATAACACATAACCCGTCTTAGCCTCACTTCTTCTCAGTACAGAATATACGACACCGGCAGTGAAAACATGCCCACTTGGTGCTTTGGTAATTGTTAAATACACCAGTAAAACTGCATGCCATCACATTCAACAGGGAAAGAGAACAAACTGTGCCCTCAAAGGAAAATGGATACTGCTTTTCTCAGAATGATGCTATGGTTCTTTCATCCTGTTTGGCTTTCAATGTCACCCTCTTTTCAGTAGCCTGCTTTCTCCATAGTCAGCAAAACATAACACTAGATCCCACATTAGCCATGTATTACCATGCAGTTGTTTAGCTCTAGGTGGCATTGTATATACAGTAGATGTAATGTAGCTTTGTGAATGATGTTGTTGCAGCCAGTTCGGGTTTACTGGACCAAGTAAAACGTGTTTATCACATCTTAGAGCAGGAGTGCTGTTGGACATGGAGCTGCATGGACCACATTCACATGGGTCACGTGATCCATGTTGCCCTCCTCCTCTGAGGTGCTTGATGAATACCATCCCCATGATGTACTGATTACACAATTATTGATGTTAAAAAAAAAAAAACAGGAAGAGAGACACATCTGCTTAAGAAAAGAATTCGTGAAGACAGAAAGAGAAGAAAGAAAGAATAGAAAAAATAAATATTAGAAAGGGTTCTACTATTCTTTATCCCAAAAGGTTTCTGTCAGTTTTAGTTTTTTTCTTCCACCCCATCATGGCTGTACAAAAGAACAGTGTAAGAATCCGTCCTTTGCATTTGCTTCTAGCTTATTGCCTGCTTCTGTCATTCTGATATCATCTTGAGAAGGACAATAGAGGAAAAAAGATAAAAACCTGAACAAGTACAAATAAACTCAACAGTTCCTTGTAGATCAATCATAGCTTGTGAAGAAAAGCTTTGCTAATGAGGGCAACGACAAAAAAAAAAAACAAAACAGATGCAATGAAATGATTAAGTAACAAGAATCTGCTTTCAGATAACAGCACTTCACCTCTGGCTTTACTTTTTCATTCTTGACAAACTGGGCTCTCATTTTAGGACGAGAGGAAAGACCATCATTCCCTTGTCATCCCAACATAGCCAACCTAACACAATCCTGACCAATACTAATTCAACATCAGCCTGAATACGACCTGAAACACTCTGGATCTGATGTGTGTCAGGGGGAGGGGGGGGCTTAGAGCTCTTTTTTATGTCTCTGCTGTTTTCTGATAAGGCAGAGGATTGCGGTGCAGCAAGGGAAGCCTTTATTTTTGTTGCTGTCCCACTGTGGGGGAGGGAGGGAAGGAGATGGCATTTTTATTTGGCAGTGGTGTGGAAAACTCTGAGGCAGGCACAAATGGTGGTTTGTTGTATTTATGTTAGTTTGACAACCTTTGTTATTGTTTTTATGTTGTTTCTTTTTTACTGTTGTATCAAAACCCAGAAATGGCAGGTCAAAAATAAGGTGTGTTGTGGAGGTATGATTTGTTTCCTGAATAAACATGAGTTGCAACTGACTGACTGAGACCTCTTTTTTTTAATATTATCATTCAACTTCACATCAAGACATATGCACCAGAGGTTGGAATAAAAATAACGGTTTATTTGAATAGTCTTTATTAATAGAAACTCAAAGGCTTCACTATCATTTTGATCATAAATGTGAAAGTAGGCCAGTTTTTTCCACCTGATATAAATGATAACCAAAAATGGCCTGTTTCACTGAAGTGTCATCCATGCATGAAAGGGTTAACTTTGATAAAAATTTTGAAAAAGAAATTACATACTCATTTTAAATGTAGGCTTTTGTAAATTCAACTGCATACAACACGTATTCACAACATCATCCAGGCAAATGAACTTCCCGCTTATAATTTGTATAAAATGTCATTAGCCTACTTGTTTTTTCAATAAACCAGAATGGCTTGAAGCACTACAGTATGTCTGTCAACATATTTTCCTTATTTCCCTAGACAGTGAGTCATGGCTGTGACAGCAGTTTACGTTGAATGAATAACACGCATAATCTAAGCAACACTGAATGAGGTTTCATTGTTTCAACTCCAGCACCAGTTCCAGCAACTCTGAACACTTAACCTCCTTTTACTGGAGTGATTCAGCCAGACACATCACATGTCAGATCTGTTACAGACGTGGGAAGATAAAGTTTGTTTGCCTTAACTACGCTATACTAGCTGTGCTTTGGCTGTCCAGTGGCTGGTTGGTGTTAGATCTCAAAGCTTGGGAGAAGATTCTGGGCAAAGTGAAGTGTTTTTTCCAATTAATAGTGTTTACCCTTATCTTATCCCAAACAATAACCAGATACCTCTGCTCACCATACCCAGTTTAAGTCCTAACCCAATCCACAGTAAGGGGGTGCTTCAGGAATCATTTTAATGGGAGGGAAACACTATTTGAAGGAGGATCAGACTTGGACACCAGACTGGCTCAGTGTCGCCAGATTGGCGAGTTGGTTTTCTCACCTACAAAAAGTTAGGTTATATTCCAGGGGTTTTCAAACTATAGGCCTAAGGGAGGCAAGGAGGGTGAGACATGAGGAAAAATTGCTCTGAGGGACAGGTGCATGCAGGTGTTCTGAAAACAACAGGAAGGTATTGGTGCTTGGCCGACTTACCAACCCGGTGTTGCAGCAGCAGTGATGGTGGTGGTGACAGCACAGCTCATGGAGGTGATCAAGGTAGCCTGCATCCAGTTGCTGCAATTTGGAGTCATAACTAAGACAAATCTGAGCACATAGACATGAAGAATATATTTTAAGATTCAATGGGACATACACCTTCCGAGAATTCAATTATCTCTGGTGTCATTCGCAAGTAAAGTCCATAAATCCTCTTAATAGCCTTAATAGCTTAATAATTTTGTCATTTTTGCAGTGAACGGTTTCTATTACGTCATCGGGGGGCGTGTTCCACTACCGCATTTCCTCAAATAGTGACCCGGGCCTTTACCTCAATCGCTGAAAGTAACAGACCCTTGTTAGTGTCAGGTCTTTATCACTAAGTCCCTCAGTTTGATGTATACAATTGGTATTTTAGCACAAAGCCTTGTTGCATTCTGCTCCCGTGAGACATTTTTCACAAATCGCACCATGCTAACAGTCACACACGGTCCAGCCATAGTCTTGTTTAGTTTTCTTCACTATGAAAGTGATTCACTGATAGTTGACAAGACAAATATGGCATATGTAGCGAACACCTCACTTACCGCACTCTAGTTGCTTTTAGCATAGTGAATAACCGTCCTGAAAAAGTTGCCAGTGTCAAGAGTATGGCAACATGCTAGCACCACTAGCATTAGCACACACCTGCTAACGGGATTCACAGCAATTGAGGAGTTCCACTTGAAGGTAACTTTCATTCGTATGTCGACATTTATTGTTTATAGTTGACAACAACATGCAGGCCACTATGAAACTTTTCATTACTGTTGAATAACTACAGAGTTGTACATTGTCTCGTTTTAGCTAGAGTTTAAACAGTTTAAACAGCATCTGTCCAAGAAGGTCTATTTAATTGCAGTAGATCTACCAGTTGTAATTGGATTGAATTTATATATTTTTAACCCCAAACAAATCTCAATATTTTTGTTAATGCAAATATAACATTTCCTGTTGCTGCTTAACAATAAGACTCCTGCCGTTCTCTGTGGGGCTTTTATTGTGAAGCAGCTACAGCTTACTGTAAGGGTAAAAGTACAGTAAGTTTACATAAACATAGATGTTTATGTAAACTTGTCAAGAAGAAAACATTGAAAAGACATTACTTACTACAATGAACTTACTGTATGGCCATTTGACAAACATCAAAACTCCATCAGTTCACGAAGGTAAGTCACATTTCTTACTTTTCCTTCATTTAAATGACAATAAATCTTAGATTGTTTTATTTGGCTTGTCAAACTCTGTCCAATTGGTCCACAATGACCTGGCCTATATGTTAAACCTGTTGCTGATAACCTAGGAGTGTTTATTTTAAGCTTGGCATCGTGCTATGAGCACCACTTGCTATGAACATAATTTAACAGAAGGACACACTCATGACACTCTCATTGTGAGGTTGTTTTGAAAAAAAAATGAAGTAACCAAAAAAAATCAGTTTCCAAAATTCAGGATGTCCTGCTGAAAAACTCTAACATAAGCTGATTAAAGCATCCACTCAGCCGCATTGTGTTTCTTATTACACACACTCAACCTCACTGTGAGGTCCAGCAGTAAAACCGCTGCGAGGTCCCATATGCGTCGTTTAATGGTGAGTAAATGTCTCATGACATCACAGTAATCACGTCGAATGGCTGAAATGACGATCGTAAAGTGCAGACTAGGTTTTGGACAAAGTGATGAGTCAGCAAACTTAGTCTAAACAGGAGGTGTGAGTTGGTTGCATGTTAGTGTTGTAACTTAGAAAATGGAAAAGTATCTCTGACTGTAATGAGAAAATATTTCTGGAAAGGATGAACAGTAGTTGTTAGTATTCAGTCCTTTCCTTTCTTACATAAGAACAATTCTACTTTCGTGTGCGCGTGAACAGCAATTACATAACAGAAAGTATTTTGAACATTTATGTGATATACGAAGATTGGTTGCTTTTATCTTGAATGATATCAGACAGATTGGGGGGGAGCATTTACCAGCTGAAAATCCCCCTCAGATCAGCCATTAATGTGGAAAAGTGCTGCTTCAGCTTAGCCCGCTATGAAGGAGAGAAGGGACTCTGCCTTCTAGATGACCTCGGGAAGTGCTGGACTCAAATCTCTAAACTGTGGATGTGTGTGGGTGAGAGAGAGAATAAGGAAAGCATATGACGCATTCTGGTGCTGAGGATGCTTTATCAGGGAGAGTAAAGAGAGTGTGCTAACACTGTACCAACTTAGATCCAGTTCATGTGACCATAAACAGTGGCCACTGGAGTCGAGGATCAGGAGTGCTTTTTCTTTCTGCTTCTCCTCGAGTCATATTTAAAATGTGTTCAATGCTTGTCCTTTTGGCTGATTATATTTTTGCATGTTAACCATAGGTATTCATATCACCACCCTTTGCAGGGTCACTAACTGTAATTCTATTCACTCAACACTAGGGGGCAGCATTGTATTTAGGATAGCGGAGAGCAATCAACATCTACACACATATAGTACATATCTCATATCCAACTCTAATTAAAGGTAAAAAAAACACCTTCTGGTATGACTAACAATCTTCCCCTTTTTAATATCCTTTCACTATTATTGATATTGATAAGAAGCTTATTACCAGTGCTATCCTTTGCCCCATTCTGTCTGCTCTTAATTCTTATTCAATTAAATATGGTCATTCAGAACGACAAGTGAAATAAAGCACGAGGCAGTCAGGTTGGTTCAGAAAAAGAAAGTCATTATTTAAGGCACACCTTAATAGTTTGCAACTCCATCACATTTGAATACAATAAACACACAGTGACAACTGAAGGACAACAAAACAGGGATGAAATTCACAAGTGTTGAACAATTCTATTCCCAGACTAAATAATTTTTTTAGGTAGACGTTTTGTTGAACAATTTTATTACCTGGGTCAAATACTATTTGTCAATGATTATTTAATACCTTCACTTTTTGGAAGGATCAAATCTGCCACATCAGATGATTACCAGTCAAATTGATGCAACAATACTCAACCAATGTGGTGCTCCTATGAACAAATTATGATAATTATTCACAAATATTATTGACTCTGGGTTTATCTATGATTAATCCACCTATCTAACTTTCCCACTTTATCTTACAACTTATACAGGAAACCACCTTTGGAGCTGTAAAATTACATCAGTGACGACATCAACAACATCAACAACAACAACACAAAGGTAAGTCAAAACATTGTACCAATTTCCAATAGAAAAGTGCCAACAGTTTTGAATTGAAAATGTTTTAAATATAATTACAGGTATTAATAGACTTGAAAGGATTGAGTCATATTGCAGAGAGATAAGATCAAGGTCAATATAGAATGACTAGGCATTAGTAGAAATCACATTTACTTACTGTTTGTGAAAAAAGCGCAGGTTTTTACTACCTCCACGTACGCGTGTGCCATATCTACGGTATAAGGCATCCCTCTGCCAGCGTCAGAGGCAGGTGTGGCTCCTTTGACGTGGTTTTACCCAAGTCCCAGTAAATCTCACAGTATGAATGAGGGGTGTTGCCTTGCCTGGTATTTATTTGTTTCCTTCAGTGTTTTCTTGTTAATAACCATGAGTTTGAAAAATTGTGAAAATCAATATTGAGATTTAATTCCCCTCCCCCCCGCTGTGTTATCCAGCTGGTGCTGAATTTCAGATTACTCTTGAATACCATCTGCACATGACTGTTGTTGCAGAAGCAGACTGCAAATGCCTTATTCTTCTGTGGGAGCAATTAATTGCAAAACAAATTTACAGACTTATCTGGTGGCACAGATGTGATTGTACAACAAAAAAGAGAGGAAGGACATTTAAAAATATTACGTGACAAAAACAAATTTTAATGCAGACAGTAACTGAAAGATGAATCTTATCTAGGACTCAGCTTAATCCTTGTCTATAAAACCATCCCTAAGGGAATAAGTGTTCACTCACAGTTTAAGATTTTTTTTTTGTTTGTCTCTCTGTGCATAAATGCTACAGTTGATGAAGAAGCATGTGCAAAGCAGGATTCAGTGCAGAACATATAACATCTACCAGCTATCTTTTCTATGTATTCATAGCTGTAATTGAAGACCCAGCTGGTCATTTGCAGATTGAGGCAAAGGTTAGTCCAAATGGTCACCGTTTTAAGGGATTTTTAAAACCAGTTTGACGAAAACCTTTCATCAGTGGTTTGGTCGAAGCTTTAAGCCACGACTGATGGCCTGACCGAAGCAGCCCCATATAAACTTTTAAGGTCAGGAATAGACCTTCAAGCTTAATTTTAAAACCATTGTTTGTTAACTGCATTTCAAAATTCTGTATTGGCTCAATAGTAAGTTAAAGCATAGAGAAGTAAAGAAATCTTCGATCGTGTTTTGCCTATATCTGCAGCTGATAAAGCTGGTTCATTGTACCAGATGTTGCAGTCCTACCATCTTTGTTAGCTTGACTAGCAAAGCTTAGCATAATGACCATTGCAACCATGTATCTGCTGCTATGATAAAGTGAGCCATTCGCGCTCAAGCCTACAGTTCAGCTCTTGAATTTCTATCTTAGAGGAATCTGTGGTTGCTGTGGTAAAAACAAAAGGCCTCGTTTTACCTTTTAATAACCTCTCCGTTTGAATGTTTTGTACTCTTAGTGTCATGCTCGACTCTCAAGTCATGTAAATCGCATGAAACGAAGCCGTCCACCCAAGTGCTTGTTTTCCAGTGTACAGTACGTTGCCAAACCAACTCCTTGTGCCATTATATAGAGTGTAGCACTGGAGAACCATTGTTTAATTTAAATATCTGTAATTAACCAGAAAGAATGCCTTGTTCCGCTCAAGACAGCAGCATCACAAACAGCTTTCAGCCACAGTTGACCACATCAGACACTTATTTGCTAGCTGAGCAGGTGTGGCATGGTCTCCTTTTCTTTATCTTTTTTTTGGCAGGGAAGTGACCTCCTTTTCACTTCAGCACACTGCCCAGAGTAGAGGTTGAGCAGACCTTAGAGCACCAGAGTGATGTAAGGGAGCATGGCATGGGTGACACTCTGCAGAGAGTCATTGTTTTTGGTGACAAGAAAGCATAAAAGCCTGGCTCTGGCATGGCTGCTGCTCCAGGAGTCCATTTCACTCCTGCAGTTCTGGAGCTTTTGATAATGTGTTTTTTTTTTTTAATTTTTTTAATTTAATTAAAGTTGTTTGCTGAACAGTGATGCACAGGTGCATACAGTGCTGCATTTGTATTTGTTTAGATGAAATAGTGGTGCAGGAACACTGAAGACCAGTTCTGAGTGCCTGTGCTGATAGAACAATAGGTGTCTAGGTGTAAATTGCTGATCTACAAGCTGTGGGCAGGTGCAAGTGATAAGGGAATAAGTAGGAATCTCGGGTCATAAGACCTATCCTGGTAAGTAGGCAGCCGGCTCAACATTGTTGTTCTGTCCGTCCTCTATTGCCTTGTTCTTCTCGCTCGTGGACAGCTCAGAAGACTCCGAGTCCACCACTGCTTTCCTGGACCTGTTGAGTGAAGAACGTCTTGTTGTTAATATTGAACAGATGCAAGTCCTTAAAGAGAGCATAACAAATCGGTTCCATAAGAAAACAGACAAGAAGTCAAAATCAAATAATGTTCTGTTCAAGATCACATTTTTGTCATGTAAGAGTCAAAGTTGGCAACTGGTCTTATTATCATTTTATCATTTGACCTGTGATGGTCAATGATAACTGCTAATGTTAGACATCTTATCATTTTACCTTTCCCATAGCCTTGCGATGGCCAAAACAGTCTGATTTTACTGCCAGCTTACCCTACCAGTTGTCCTGCTGTGTATGCCTGAGCCATACTTTATAGTTCTTTATAAAAGAATTGGCTGACTGATTTTAAACTTCTCATAAAAAGACATTTTACGTTCTTAGGTTGATGTATTCCCTCTTCAAACAAATACTGCTTCGTGTTTACTTAACTTTTATTTGGACTTTGACTTGACTGTGGAAGCATTATTTTCTGTTCTTATGAAATATCTTATGAATTATACTCTATTCTAGTCTTATTATATATTTCTATTAGTCTTGGCTTCCACTCACATGAGTAAAGATCTCCATTTGTTTTAACATTTACTTATGCAAATCAGTGGTGAATATTTTTCCTTGACTTAAATTTATTCAGTTTTGGATTTACTTCCAGAAACGTCATCACCATAATTCTACATTCTACATAATATAGTCAACATGGGGGACACTCTTCTTTTCCAGTTGCTGTGTTTCTGCCTTAATCACACACCCACATACTGTATATGGACCAGACCTTCTGCCACAAATAGCCACATTACTTTCCATTCACACCATCCTACATGCTTTCTCCAGCCAGCAAAGAAAACTGTTAGTCGACAAACTACAGAACATTTTATTAACCATACCCTGCATACGGTCAACCAAACAGGGGATTCATTAAAGACCGTGCAAGGAAAGAACATAAAATATTGAAAGAGGACTTCATTAGATTTGAAGAGGAGGCATCGTTAGTTCCACAACAATGACAGTTGCCATGTTTCTTCCATGCCCGTTATTTTCACAGAAAGATGCACGGTATTGTAGGGAATGGCAGGTAGTGGAGGTTCCTTACTTTTCTCTGTTGAAGACGATGAAGTCTCTCTGGACATTATCCAGTCGCTGCTGCAACTGACCATTCTGGAGGAGAGACAAACACAGAACAACATCAGCAACTGTTCACATGACTTCCCTCTCATCAGATTCCCCTCCTTTAATAAGATGCCCAAAGAGGAATTTGACCTAGCTTTAGAGGACTTTTATGCCCTCATGTCTCCACCTGTGCCATGTTCTCATACATATTTGGCCCACTTAATCATGTGAGAACATCCGGCTCTGTCATGCCATGCTGTCCTCACACTGCTGTGGTGCCAAGACAAGTAGACAGGTGCTTTCTCACTCTCCCAAGGAGACAGTGAGGAGAGAGATCATAGAGATACATCATTATAACACAGCACTGTGTGTGTGTGTGTGTGCGTGTGTGTGTGAGTGACAGGGACAAAGTAGCAGAGACACAAGAACACAACAGGTACAAAATGAACAAATACAGCAGTGTTTGTTCAATTGCTTGTGCAGATGGTGTAATAGGAGAACTGTTGTCAACAGTAAGTCTTACCAATATCACTACCACATGTGTGCAACTAACCCTAACCTAAATGTAATTCAAAGTCCAATATTAACCCTAAGCCTCCAGCCAAAACTTGCAACTTGGGACCTTCAAAATTTCCCCACTTGAGAGCGTGTCCTCAACCTAATAAGGTTGGGGCACCTAAAGGCAGGCAACATCCGGACATCCACAGTCAAATATGCACATATAAGCTGCTTTCCCACAAACTGCAGCAGTCAGATCAGCCCCTCAAAACTCCAAGCTCGGGCTCTAGGAAGCCTCTTCAGGAAATGGCAGAGATGTCAGTCGCACACCCCCAAAAGAGAGGCTCTGTACAGGTGCTGTCACAGCGGGGGGGGGGGCAGCCACTGGCAGACTGAAAACGACAATTAAAATAGGGCAGGAACATAGAGGAATAAAAAGAGAGGAGAGGGAGTTGTGTATGTACATTTGAAAGGTTAACGAAAACAACACAAGGCGTAGAGTGTACGTTTTGTAATAATTTTGCATGCATGCAAGAGAGAGGGGGGAGAGGGGGAAAGAAATAAGAAGCGGGTCTGTGATTGGCACATATGTCAGTTGAAAGTGAAAAAATGTATGTATGTTTAGCTGTGATGGGTTTATGGCAGGGGAGTATCACAAGTATCACGGAAACATTCGCATGAACACAGGCAGGAATTTAACTATATAACCGCCAAACAGAACGGGGTGTGCTTGTGTGTGTGGGTGATGCAGACTGCAGAAAGGACAAAGAAACAAACAGGCAGACAGAGACAGAGGAGGAAAACTGTACGTCATTTGTCAAACCACGGAGAAAGATGTGATACAAAAAAAAAGAAGCGATAAGACGGATGAGATGCAATGTATGAAGTAGCGTCTCTCCGATGCAGTCATAATGACATATTCTTGGCTCTGATGGTATGACAGAGCTTGACAATAAAAAACATTTGTCATTTCAAGTGCCCCCCCCCCATCTGGATAAAATCAGATGCGATTTAAAACACTTTAATTTACATTCAGTCACAAATTTGCATCTCCATCAGCCAGTTCATCAATCTGTTTGCATCAGGCTTGGTTTCCTCAAGCTACGTTCGAGTCAGCGTAGACCTTTCTCCAATCCTATGGGTGGTACAGTGCACCTGAAGGTGTTGTGTAACTAACAAAAACAATAGCAGTTTAGCTATTCTAACAACTATGGATAACTGGCATGGATTGACTAAAAAGCAATACATCAGTTCTATCATCTTCCAAGTAGTTAATTACACTTGAGAGGAGTAGCTCCCCTATTTGTAAAAAGCATACATCTTGCTAAAAGGTATCTCAAACCACCTGAAGTGGATAAGTGTAAATAAATTATAAACCTGTCTAAATGTCACTTTGCTCTCTTGGCAAAGTTGTTTAGTCATGACACATAGACTCTGAATTAATTCATATTCAAGCAGATATCCACAGTAATGTCACATACTTTTATCACTGCACTTTGCCAAAGTTTTGTACGCTCACTTAGCACTGATATTGTATACTTGAATAGGGCGCAGTGGGACTTTACAGCAAGCTTCCTGAACTGACATCCCCAAATGGAGACTTGGGGAAAAAAATTTCTATCTTCTATGTTTTTCTCTTTCTCTAGTTCTAACTTTGTGAGGGTTTCTATTCTCACTGAATCCGTCTGTGTTTTGCATCTCCTTGCTATGCTCTGTGCTGATCATTGGGGGTCAAATGGAGATCCTTTTAATGTTGTTGGGAAGGATGGATGGATGGATGGAAATATGGGAAGAAGCTTGGCATTCTGGCCTTGTAGAGAGAACAGTAACATTACTTAAACTGTAGACAGTTCACCACTTGTTCCTTTCTACGCCCCTCCCTCTCTTTATTAGATGCTTTTAAAAAGACAGTTCAGAAGTTAATTGCTCCAACTGATGGATTAAACTTTTCATTTAATGAGACGAACCAACAGGGAGTGCTCTGCTGGATACGAGCCCATCAGGGACATTTCTCAACGTCCTTGTCTGGGCTATACTGTGTTTCTGTCTGAAGATCGGGCTGTTTTGTTTTTAATGTGACTGCTAATATGTACAGTAGTTGAAACGGGAATTATGTGACATTTAAACAGTCTATGATAAAATAAATAATACCCTAATAATTTAGAGAATCCCTGAATGATATCTTAAGAACACTGGACAAAAAGCACAAGGCATTGGCAAAATATTGTGGAAATGAGAGCGCATGGGTTCTCATTAAAATATTACACATCTCCCAAAAAAGAATACTATCCCTTCTAGATCAACTATTTTTAGAAATTATGATATCAATTGTATGTTTTCCCATTTCCCATACACCATCTGGTGTATATTGTTCATGATATGTGAAAAATTGTATATGTATGTATGTGTGTGTGTATATATATATGTATATATACATACATACAATTTGATATATGAAAAATGGTTATGCATTTGAATAGTCCAGACACATTTTATTTTAGGCTGAGCTTGTCATTAAGTGTGAAAAACTATGCAGATCAAGTTCTACTTTTTTTTTTAGCTGCAACTGTTTGACTGCTTCTGATAATATTCTTGTATTCAGAACTAAACCGAAGACTCAGTCCTCACTTTTAATTAGTGGCATGAAGCCGTATCCCCAGATACATATACAGCTCTCTATCTCTGCCAGTAGCCCAATGATTTGCCTGACGCTAATACTAATTAAGTGATTTTACAATACTCTTATGCAGCTTCCGTTTGCTTAGTAGCAAGCACACATACATTTTCATCAAATTTAAATCTTTCTCGTAGGGAATTATTGGAAAGGATGGGAAGAATGCTAAAACCCTCTTCTACAAATGTATCATACTTAAAGGTATAATGTTTCACCTCACTTTGGGCATTGCTTTGTAAAAACAAGAATCAACATAAAAATTATATTTATTTATTTATTTGTTTATCTCATCCTCTGTGGATCACTTAATGACACTACATGGCGTGAAAGAAAAACTGTTTGCTTTCCTTAGCATAGAACCAAAACATTTAAACCCAGTTTCTTTGTGTCTCTTTCCATGGTGCTGAAAAACCTTTTCTTTTACATTCATTATCACGTGATTTTAGTACATCGTTTAGTAATCTTAAATCTGCAACGACTGAGTGCAGGGGCAGTGGAATGGAGCTGTGAACATAAAATTGACATATCGGTCACCTTTTAAGCTGATATGGCAAACTTAGCAAACAGCTGCTCAGTTGCACATTCATCACTTACTGTACAGCGATAATTATTTGGGGTGCAGAGAAAGTGTTGAGCAACACTCCAGTAGCTATGACTACCATAACTGCTCTAAACTGTTCTGAAATTCAGTTCTAAATACCATTAGTATTATTAGTAAATACCATCAAGTATTTATGCTAACACTAACTCTAGACTAAATAAGCACAAATACTGTGTCACAATATCTAAATCTTCTCCATTGTCTACACTCTCCTGTGTTAAAATTATTACAGTAGAGTCATTAAGATGGCTATACTGGACAATGACATTTATACAGACACACAAGCACATGCACAATAAGCCTTTGTTTCCCTGCTCTGTTGTTCTTATTAATGCAAGACAGGTGTAGACGTATTTCATACATGCAGTAAATAATAAACTTGAATGACATCTTTATGACATCTTTGATTAAGAGAGTTGTGTGTGCGCGTGTGTGTGTGATGGGGGCATGACAATTTATTTTGTTCTCACAGCACGAGTCCAATTTTCTGCTGTATATTATCAGTGATTTAATTGAGCTAATTCCATGCTACATTATGAGCGCTGCAGCGACAGGGAGGCAGAGGCTGAGAGAGATAAATAAGGGAGCTAGGAAAATAGATGAGGAAGGGGACGCGACATGTAGATGGCAAGAAGGAGTCCGAGGACAAGGGAGGTGACAGAAGGTTGGAGAAGAAAATGAGGGGAGAAGAGAAATATGCAAAAAGAATACAGAGTAGCCTCAGGGTAATGAGTAAGAAGCAGGCTGGGACAGCTTTCTTCATTCAATATTGATCTGCTATGCTTCAGAAATGCTGTTTAGAGCATCTCTCTCTCTCTCTCTCTCTCTCTCTCTCTCTCTCTCTCTCTCTCTCTCTCTCTCTCTCTCTCTCTCTCTCTCTCTCTCTCTCTCTCACAGACGCACACATACACAGCATCAAACATACACAGCATCAAGCATTCGCTTTCTTTCTTCGTCTCTGTCTCACATTCATCCATCTCAAGTGGCCCCACAGGTCCTTTTGTAAAAGGATATCATAAAGCATTGCACCAACACAGACTAATATTTATCAGACCAGCACACGCTGCAAAATATGACCACTTGAAATGAATAATAGATAAAAGCTTTAACAAATCAGTTTTGAGAAAAGGTGAAACGTTTCAGTATCATATTTTACCGTATATATTTGCCTTAACGATCCCGAAGTGAAGGAGAGGTATTTAGCTGATTAGCAGGAGAACATTTACTGTTGTTAACCAGACATTTCCACTAAGATCCCCCCCCCACAGCTTGTCCACAGTTAAGTCAAATGTTAACCCACAAGCCAGTATGTAACAGAATTCAAGGACATTGAGGTCAATTCTGTAACAAGCCAGGAGCTAATGTTAAGTTGCCATAAGAGGAAGAGTTTAGCCACAGTGTTTTGAAAAAGCTATAAACAATGCGAGATAAATGCAAGACATAATTACAGAATACATCAATCTGAAAATGTGATGGGTAGTTTTGCAGGTGGGTGTGAATGACTTCAATTTTGAAAACAATTCCTTACAAAGATAGTTTTCTGAACAAACGTTGTTTATCAAAAGTGACTCTGAGGTATTTGGCAAGTAATTTAAAAGTGGAGGACTATTGCCTCAGCAGTGCACTGAAGAGGGAGTTAAACTCTAAATTTCTTTCTGTAATCTTCTGCCTTTGATCTCTTCAACAAATGTTAATCACTACTATATTTACCACTAATAAACTCATTGATCCGCATAAAAACTGCATTTTGGTCAAGCTGCATTAATCACATGTTGGCTAAATGTTACAAGAACAAATAAGGTGATTTAATCAGGAAATGCAAGGTACAAGAGTAAAAAAAACAACAACGTTTCACTGACATTGACTGTTAGTTTCCCCTCAGTCTGACCATACACTGTTACTTCACCCGTCTCCATAAACATAACAAATGTTTCCCTGAAAGGCTGCTATCTTTATTTTATTGGAATGGGAGACGTTCACTTTTGTCTACATGGAACCGGGGATGATGAATGTTGTCTGGCTGCAAAGTGAGATATAACTGATATATACAACACATAGACAGGCCTCCACAAGCAGTTGTCAGCTTTTATAAAACATGGTGCGCAATGGGCCAGCTCTGATTTCTTATTGCAAGCTGGCAAGATATGTGCTCTAGAGTCCAGACCAAACAAATTGCTGCACTTCTATTAGAAAGGAGTCACACAAGCTGTTATGGTTAGTGCCAAAGAGTGAGGGGAGGGCCAAACTCACTGACTTTGCAATGCCATTGGTTGTAAATGCACGTGTTGCAGTGGTGTCGCGCAATATTTTAGGATAGCAGCCAAGACCCAACACACAGTACTGCGCTTTTGCTGACGAAAGTACACAAATTAAAATCACGACCCATTTAATTCCAGTTAGACCGTGAACTTTTACTGTCTCAGTGGAAAAATCTAAAGATTCGAAATTGGACAGATGCCTAGAATTCAGTGTGGCACTTCCCTGTTGTACTGATCAATTGACTCTTCTACTGTAAATACATTTCCTGTGATAAACAGGCCTGGATACGCGTTTTTAAAGTTGCATTACTACAGTCTCTCTAGTGGCAGGAAACTGTCAGGAAAGTGTTTTATTGTTGAAAACTGGCTTCAGTCTTTAATGTATGAATGGGGATTCTGCAATTTACTGTATCTCTTATGCACTGATGATGGAGAGTGACTCAAGACGGGAAGTGCCGCACCTCGTTGTACTAGTTCTGTAACCTCTAGGGTCAGATGTAGCATCGGATTTCTTAAGCACTGTGTGACAAAGGGATGTCCTAGCAGGTCCCTTTAGAATCTCTCTCATTAGAATCTAGGAGTCATTTCGGGAGAGGAGTGTTGAATAACCAGTCAAACAGTATATATGGCAGCAACTGGTTGTGACAAATTACAATTTAAAGTTCAGATTTTAATATCAAATCAAACGAGTAGCCGACCAAAGACCTATGTGTTTATGGAAAACATGTTTGCACAATATTTTTCTTTTTAAATTTCAGAAATACTGAAACTAAGTTTTAACACCAAAATATTTTCTTTAAAAAAAAACAAAAAAAAAAAAACAGTTTTGCATTTATCCTTAGAAGAAGGCCTTGCTTTAGAGCTTGTTAACTTGACCTATCTCGTCCTCAAAGATTTTCAACACTCTGGGTCCGATTTGGACTTAAGATGCAAGTAAACACGAATGACTTGAGGTCTTTAAAGTTACAGTTAGCCTTGAAATAAAGGCGATGTCACTGATCCGCTCCCACCACTGCACTACACCAAAAATAAAACCACTGCTGTTGGCCGAAGCTGCCTGACGGCTTTTGCCATCATAGTTTTTATGAGTGTTTAATGTGTTTATATGCGTGTGTTCCTCCCACGTCTCAGTTGACCGGGTGATCTAATTAACCTTTATGTGTTTTCCTCGCTCTTTTGTATAAACACCCAGAGGACAACAGCTTTAGATTTATGTGGACGGAGTGAGAGAGTGGAAATAAAATTTAAAAAAAGAGCTAGGTGATTGCATTCTTTACCTTTTCCCATACGCACAGCGTGCAGGCGGCAAATTTATTCTGATGAAGGTGAGGGAGGACAGAGCTCTGAAATGTGTCCTTGATGTTCTTAATGGCACTCCAGACGCATTTAAAAGACAAACTAAGGAGCAAGTTATCACCTGTAACTGGGCCAAATGAAACCAGCAGTCAGCTTTCTTTAATGAATAATGATGAGCGCTGAGAGGGAAAGACACCTTCATAAGAGTTTGATCTGCTAAGAACAGGATGAATCAACCTAAAATTGACTGAAATTTTTTATTTAAACCTTCTTTTTTGAGGAACACTGGTTGTTAAAAAAGGTAATTTGATAAAAATGATAGAAAAAATTAAACCTACTCTGTTTCTTGACCAGTATTTCTTGCTGTTGCTTTCAAGTGGTAAGTGTCTCATTTTGGAACAAACCCTTTCTATCCTTTTAGTGTAATGTGTAATTACTGTGTTCAGTGTTTGTAATTGAAATCCTTACCTGTGGGGACCCATCAGATCCCTGGTCCCTGGTCTTTCTAGCGAGCCTTTTCTTCTTCTTGTGAAGCGGTTTGGACTCCAGGATCATTTCCTCCAGCTCAAATGTAGGGTCACAGTTTAGCCTCCGCCGCTATAGAGACGCACACAACAACAAAAAAAATGCACTTTCGTTAACTTGGTGTCGGTTACTTTTGTGTTTTGGTGCTGGTTATACATTTGCTGATTCATGTTTCTGTGTAAATGTTGAAAATAATACTTGGTAAAAACAAGAGGAGGAAAACTTAAGAATCTCTCACCACAAAACGTCTGACATGTGCTTCACATCAAATAATATGGAATGATTAAATTTGGTGTCTTCTACAACACATTATGTTAAAATGTGATAGAATACAGAATGATGCGATGCACACTTTTACATAAAAGATGAAAGCTCGAATGGCGGCAAGCCAATAAAGACAAAGCAGAAAATGCGGGAGAGTTAGAAAACAAAACATAAGGGCTGAGTTCTCCCTTCATGTTCAAACATTAATGTTCTGGAAGGGACTAAAGACAGAGGAGGAGCCTATAATTAGATAGAGAGACGCTGTCAATTCCCCATCGATCCTCTGTTTTTCCTCTGCTGTGCCAGCCTGGCCACTTGGGATACCCACTGCTCTGCAGTCACTACAGACTTTTACTGGAATTAGATAAAGTAATTTAGTCATCTATTCACTTGCAACGGTCATTATTCTGCATTTATTCAGCCATTGCACTAAGCACTGACAGTTACTGTCACCTTGCTGCTTCACTAAAACAATACAGGATGATTTTTGTATTACTTGATCATTGCGTCGGTCTGAATGACCAACGATACAGCCATCATTTTATTTGTCGATATCTGTCATCACTGTACTTGAATCAATCTATCGCATACACATAAAAGCTAACAGACTGGCTCTGCAGGCTGTCATTCAGACCTTGTGTGATTTTCTACTGTACAGTTACCAGCTTTGAAACTGGGTACAGTAAATCAGTGCAGCTTCTTTAAGAACCTGACACTACAGAGAGAGCGCAGCATAACGGCGTGCCTGCCAAGCAGGCTGGAGGCAGGAAGCCTAATGATGTTATTACATGCGGGCACTATCTCCAACCTGTTATAATGACTAAGAGCCCACCTGTTGACCTGCAGACTTTCTCTGCTGTTGTCTGTACCCAAGAGTAATGCACATGTGAGTTGCTTTGCCTTATTCTGCATTCTGTCCATTCTGTCTGGGTATCTTCACACTCAGTGGGAGATCCAGTTCAGCCCAGCAGGGGGCAGTGTCTAAAGCTTTACAAGAAAAGATGAAGAGTGTGTCTTTCTGGCAACTTCTTCTTTCCCTATGTCTTTGTCCCTTTGGGGGAATTATTGCTATTTGGATAGGTATGGGGACACGGCAGAAGGGAGGAGGGTTTTCAGGGATAGATGGCATTGTTTTAAAAAAGCAAAATCATGCTATTACTATTATACTGTAAGAGCTGTAAGGTATTTCGGATTAAGGAATCCACAGATTGCTTTTTTTTTTTTAGGGAAACAGAGGGTGGATTGGAGAAAGTGTGATCGAGTTGATTAGCAACATAATACAGCAGGACGAAAAAAATATTCTATTCTATCCTATTCAGATGTGAGCATTTTGTTGGGTAGCATACTGAAGCAGTGCTGAGTTTATTTCTGATACTCACGTTGGGAATAAAGCCTGGAGGAAGCTGTTTGCTGAGAACAGCGTCCCAGTTGACGTCTGACATGTAGTCCAGATCCTGTAGCTCCGCAAGACAGGAAATACGCTTCTGGACATCTATGCACAGCAACTGAAGGAGACAGAAGGATTTAGAATAAAACAACTGTCCATGGGGAGGCATGGCTCAAAAGTTATAGACAGAGTCCCACTGAGACACGAGCACATGTCTGCCCTAAAGGATGTGTCTGAGAATGAGGATACAGGGACAAAGGGGGTTGGAGGTGGAGGATATTAGGGACAGGACAGGACAGGAGAGGGATGAGGGAGATAAAGAGCGAGAGGGAGGGGACAGAGGGAGAGGGAAAGAAAATGACATACATATACAAAAATGGTGATGAGGTAAAATCAGCAGGTTGTGAAGTGTGAAGGACGAACGAAAATTGTACTGAGCGTGGAATTCTCCTCTTACAGTCTCACTTTCTTTACATCTCTCTCTCCTCTCTCTATCTCTCAAACACACACACACTCCACCCCCCACCCCACCACACCCCACACACACACACACACACACACACTTACACATGCGACTGGAATGCCAATGAGGTACGAGGAGTCTGAGCACGAAGCAATGCAACAGTTTGACTGCAGTGGATCGCTGCCAAGACAAAACCCGAATGCTACAGCAACAGTGTATCTGTTTGCAAGTGGTTTAACTGTGATGTGAGAAGAATAGACTTCTGATAATTAATTATGCATTGAGTGTTTAGATGGGTTAGGTAGTTTTTTGCCCGTTAAAGGGAAAAACGTACATCTAAAGTACAGGTTAGGAATCACGAGTAGTCTTAATTGTGCTGCTGTGTGTTTTTGCACAGTTTGTAAAGTCATGTTGACTTTGTACCTCGTATGTATTTACTGAGCAACAGTTACACTACGGGTCACCAGCAATACAAGTCCCTGTCTTTCAAAACTCCATCATTATAATTCTAAAGCCACGCTGCTCGCTGCAAGACTTTTATGAACAAATAAACTGCTTGTATACAAAGAAGTGCTGCAACAACGAAACTGACCCCCTAATAATGAATTTGTACATGCACCATATTTGCTGGCGTCTGTTATGGATAATTGTCTTCCCACAGGAAATTAAGAATTCAGATACGTGGGGTAGAATCCAAACTCGTGCAAGGTAGAAAGCGGTCTATCAACAAAAAATGCTAAACTTACAAATATTAGCTTCTCTTGTCCATCACGTATTTACAACGGGATCGCTCGACAGTCAGACTGATTCAGTTTTGCCACCAGGCGCTATCAATATGAGAAGCTGGCCAGTGCAGGTTTAAATAAATGACTACATTACATTCTGGAGGTGTGGTAGACCTAATTCCAGCAACATTCAAGTTGCACAAGGTGACACTCTCACCCACCCACATTTGAAAGAGGTTTGGCATACACTCAAGAGCTCAAGTCATTTCCAATCCTTAGTGTTAGAGTAAGTGTTAGATGGAGTGAATTTGATGTCGCACTACTCTGAAGATGCCACGTTCACTTATCAGGAGTGGCACACGTGACATTCAGCAGCTGCTGTTGTGCATTCTCATGGGGAAAAATCTAAAACACTGCTAAAAATGGGAGCGGAGTAGTTGTGCAATCGGTTGCCTATAGAGTCAGGAACAATTCAGGCAAAGGTTTTAGTGCCAAAGTAAAAAGAGAAGAGAAGCAACATGAGTTTTGGGGGATTGTGTAACATCAGTGAACCAAGAACACAGTTTTCTGAATGAAGCAATAAAACCAAAATTTCCAACTTTATCAAAATTTTGTTGGTTTTGTTTTGCAGCTCAGTGGTGGTGCAGGGCAGATAGCAAAATTATGTTGGCGAATTCTTGGGCCTCATATTTGTGTTTGTTCTGGCTCGTTATATGCTCGGTTCTTCGGCCCAAATCCGGCCCACATACAGCATGACTGTCAGACCAATTCTGGACCAATTCCGGACCAATTGTGACACACACACACAGAAAATCATCCTTGGTGTCAGCCCAGACTGGGGGATAACAGCCGGAATCAGCCCAGATGTGGAAATACATGGGTCAGACTCAGGCCAAGGACCAGCCATAGGACAAAGTGTTACATGAAAAAGTGACAAAAATGCATACCCTCTATACATCAGCCCCCTACATTACATTCTGCATTAGGCATGTGCCGCTCATTTACCTTTCTGAGAAGGGACTTCATCTCCAAAGACCAGGCTGCTGGGTAGCTGGGGTGGACCTTGTGGAAGGTCTGAAGGATCTCATTAGCTGGTGTGCTGGATCTCATCACGTATGGTCTCTGAGGGGAGGGGAGGGGTCGGGAGGGGTGGAGAAGAGAGGAAAGAGGAGACAATATGTTATAGACAGCTTGTATTCATAGTCATGCACTACCTGGAGGAGTTTTCTTTGATAAAGTGTGTGTCTTAAAGTTTGTTCCGCAGTCGGCCCTCTCTACTCTCCCTTCTCTCTCTGTCTCTCTCTCTCTCTCTCTCTCTCTCTCGCGCGCTCCTCTTCTCACCTTCCGTGAACCTATTCCCCGCACCGATGAGGACAAATGACACAGGAAACGTAAAATAAGGGAGTGCGAGGTCTTTCTGTTGGTCAGAAAACGAGGGAAAACCTGTAGAGAGTTCTTCACATCAGTCCCTGTACACGCTCGGGGCTTCGTTTAGGACAGATGGAGACTCCTTTTCACCTGAGCTGGAGAATGACACAGCTGGATCGTGCTGGTTGGAGAAACAATCCTTTCTTTTGCCTCTTCCGGATTGTTTGTTTATAGATGAGAAAAGGCATAAATGGCACTTTTAATGTTATTTCTGCTTTGTCAGATGCTTCAGAGTAAAGAGAAACAGGGAAGATGAAAGAGAAATGCGAGTGACATGCAACCCAGGTGGAAACCTTGGCATTATTCAGTTTTACTACAGTCTCTTTCAGATGCATGATGGCAATTATATTCCAATTCTGCAGATGTGCCCGATACTGTGCACATACGAGGTGTCAGATAACCAGTGATATATTCCTCTGGAGTCAGATGTTCAAAGTCGGATGGTGGATAAGGGAGAAATTGGCTCATGTATTACAATATATTTGCATTTGTTTGTAAGTTTACGATGTAGTCTCGGTGTTCCTCCCCTGGGGTTGGAGAAGTTTCGTGTAATTTAGAAGAGAAACCAAGTGACAGTGATTGATTTGCAGTTGAAGAGAGATGCTGAGTTGCCTGGATCTGCACCTGCAACCAGTGGGGAAACCTAGCAGGAGAGCACGCCTAGGGAGAGAGGAGTTAAATGGACTGATAGCAAGAAATTCAGCCCTGAACTTATCCGCTGTGACCGGCCCCAGGGGGCGGGGTTAGAATGACAGGCACACAGGGAGGGTCGGTAAAGAGACTGACAGGGCCCGGTAAAAACTTTATGGATTTCTTTGACGGTCCACTGGCCCACCGATGCGGCGGCCCGTCGGGATTTGTCCCCGGTATGCCTGACGGCCAGTCTGACCCTGTCTGAAAGTGAAGAATGAATGATGTGAGAATTGGTCGGAGCTTAAGAGAGAGATAAGATGAAGTAAAGGCTGAGCAGGGATCGAGAGGTGCCTGGAGCTGGAAAGTAGTGAGCTGGTTCCCCATTTCCAACATCTAAAATATTCTGCACATCCAACAGGCCAGACTTTAGTGCCCTGAGAGTGATTTACGCTTTATAGACAGTCTTGAAATGTGGAAGAAAACCCTTAGGAGAGAGAGGGATGATGTGAAGATGAATTGTCTGGGTGAAGGTGAGGGGTGGTCAGCAGAGGGAGTGGTCAAAACAAGTCTAGGAGAGGAATTACAGAGAAACTTCCAACAAAATGCAGTGTGAGGGGAAAAAGAGAGAGAAATGGGGCTAAAGTCTACAGCATGTCACCGAAAGTCATTTCTGGGTATGAAGCTGTGCTCAGCAACCCTCTCCCAAATGAGCGAAGGTTGTAAGTTTAAAATCACAGGACACTGGTGTGAGGGATGAGAGAAGTCCCTATTATTTTCCAGTGAGAGTAAGCTATAATTCTGAATGCATTTTAGAAAGCATAATGGAGAAGTGATGAGATATTTAAAAAAAACAAAACAAAACTGTCAACACCTTTATGGAGACGGGTGAGAAAGGATGGCGCTGAAGTGATATCAGGGGACACTTCATGACAGCTCCAGATCAGTTTCAGGTGTTCTGGGTCCTTGTCAGTGTAGACAGAGGTTACTATAATTTGTGTAGTCATCATCCTGAAATATGAGAGGAAAATTCTGCAGCTGCAGCTCTCAGTCCACACTGAACAGACTGCTGTAAAGTCTAAGGCTCGACCTGATAGAGTAAGGAGATCGAGTAAAAACATAATGTCCTGCGTTTATTTCCATGACATCAGAATTAAACTCCTCCAGATGGGACCAGCAAAGAATTAAATAAATAATACTTAAAAAATCAATTCCAATTATATGGCTCTCAAAATAACTCAGATTCAGTTTTTTTTTTTTTTTTTTTTTTTTTTTCCTTTCTCCTGCAGCAATTCGTCTCACACTGTGACTAAACATTTCAACATCTTCCCCAGTAAGGCTAGCTTAAATGTAAAATTCAATCATAGCTTCACCCTTCCTTTTGTTCTACGGAGGCTGAGGACTTGCTGTACGTCTGCTTTGCTACTGACAGGACTTTTCTAGCACAGTCTTGTAGGTGTCATATGCATTATTCACTGCAGTAAAGTGTGCCAGGCCATGCTGAAGTGAGTAGAGATGGACATGGTGACAGTACTCCCTCTCTCTCTCTCTCACTCTTTCTCTCTCTCTCTCTCTCTCTCTCTGCGTGCATGCGTGCGTGCGTGCGTGTGTGTGTGTCTACGTTACCTGTCCTCTTAGCAGCTCATAGGCTGTGATGCCCAGCGACCACCAGTCGACAGAGAAGGAGTAGCCAGGGTGGAACCCCTCAAAGGTCTGAAAAAGCTCAGGAGCTGAGAGACAGAGAAGATACAACAAAATGAAATGGAAGTACGGTGTGGGATGACACTTGTACCTTTCCTTTGGTTAGAAACTAAGGACATTTTAATCAGGGACAGTTCAAATCTAAAAGTCATGTCTCTTCGTCATTCAGACATAAGCCATTGTTACATAGACGATCCGTAATGGTTTTATTCGGACATAGCAGGACTGTTGCAAGGAAAGCTCGTGCAGTATTTGGTGCTGAGTTGTGATGGATATTAAAACTTATTTTGCTGTTGACGTTTTAGCTAATGACCACCACTCACTCTCTCTTCACAGTGAGTCCTCGCTTGAATTTTCTCATCAGTTTCAGTGCTTTTTCTAATGGAAAATTCTGCTCATTTCACTTTCACTTTCAGTACAGAGCTGCGAGAAACTGACGGTAGAAAGATGGAGGCCTTATATTGTATTTATGAGATGTATAAGTCATAATTACAAGATAAAGTCTCAAATTTTTTTTTTCTTCTTTTGAGAATGCAATGTGCTTCTGCAGCATTGCAACATCTTTGTAATAAATAATTGACTTAAACAGGATCTCTGGGAGGCCTAAGTTATCAAATCCTCAAATTGGTTAGTGTCCCCCCCCCCCCGTTTCCTATGGAAGTGAGTAATCTGTTCCAGGGAAAAGGTTGTTCAGCTGTAATCTTGTTCCAAATGGTCAAAATGAATTTCCATTACTCATCCAGGAACACCCAGGATGCATGCAAACACACACTCTCCTTCATGTCAGGTTTGCTCTGCCTTCTTACTGAGGAGGAAAAAGTGCAGTTTATCTACTGAGGCCTCTGAGAGAGGGCGTTCTTTTTCCCAGAGTAGCCATGAATTATCCACTACACCAGAGAGTATTCACCTGAGATCTAGTTGCACACACACACGCACACACACAAAAAACAAACCCACTACCCCATCTTGAGCACACACACACTCATACACACACGAAAACACATGCTGCCTCGCCATTCACATCCCCCTGAAATCCTGTTAGCTCCTATCTGATCTGAATCCACATCGATCTGATCACTGCTGTGCATAAAAGTCACGAGGAGGACGACTGTAGCTGCACTGAAAATGATAAAAACTACTCTCGGTTTTTGTGCTCATGCATCAAAATCCAACAAATAAGCCTCAAGAATTCACGACATATACTTTCGTAAAATTTGGACACAAGAGAGACACAAAAACGGAGGGAATGGGCGGATTATTTGTATCTTAAAATGTTTAATAGTCAGAAACCTTCACAGTGCGCTAAAGTATCTATCTATCTATCTATCTATCTATCTATCTATCTATCTATCTATCTATCTATCTATCTATCATTCAATTACACTATTTGGATTAGCCAACACAAGTGTGCTGTCGAGAGTGTATATATGTTATTTTCCATGCTTCCTGTGATTTTAAAGCTCATAGTTTCAAACTGCTTTCTCGAGCTTCCGTGTGAAGTCCCCGGCGCTGAAGTCTCCTGCATTGATCTAACGTGTTTTTCTTACCCATGTATGGCTTGGTCCCAGCGATGGACGTTGCTTTCAGGTCTTCTTTTACTATGGCCGCAATGTTGAAGTCTGTTAGGTGGACGTGCCCTACGGAACAGAGAGCTTACGTTACCTCAAAGTGACACAGCATGTTTTTTAATACACTTTTAGAGTAACTCAACTGGTGTGAACCCTTTAAATCCTAGGGCGGCATCCAACCGTAAGACTGCAGAGCTCGGTTCATGGCATCGGTACACACTGCGTTTGTGTTTCCTTTGGAATTAAATTAAAACAGCTTACAGATAGCAAGTGCTCCACTTGTATGCTGCTGATATGTAGTGTCAGATATGCAAAAATATACTACACAACCTTCTAAAATAATCCTTTTTTTTTTTTTTTTTAAATGTGCTTTAGTGATCATAATGCTCTTACATTGAAATTATTAAAAGGTATCAATTGTAAATGAACTGAGCCTTCATTGACAGAATGAAAGTTGTATGTTGTGATATTGTGACAGAGGAGGGGGAGCAAACTCAGTGGTTTTCAAAGTCAAACCACTGACCTGTGTCTCACCGTGCTGCAAGATGGCCCACAGTCTTTGCCCTGCACACTGAGCACACACTAATGAGCTGAATCTGTGTGTGTGTGTGCGTGCGTGCGTGCGTGCGTGCGTGCGTGCGTGTGCATGTTTGCCATACTGAGTGAGAGAGCAAGTCAGGGCAGGGGAGTTTTTGCCGCAGAGTGATTGTCCAGATGAGTGGATCTCCCCGGTAACCCCACAAACACATACAGTAAAACCACATACACAAAAAGCTCCATAGCATTACTGTACATAAAAAAAATAATAGCATATTTTATCACATACACAGACAGATAACTGCATGTGAATGTAAAGAAGGCAGGAGCGAAGAGAATTCATTTACACAAGAATACTGGGCCTTTAAAGATAACAAAGCTGTCCACGTAAAAGAAAAAAAACAACAACTTTTCACTCTCCTTCTTTCCTCCTTTTCTGTTTTCTTCTAGCTTTCCAGAAGACAGATTTAGGACAGGAATTTTTCACAGTAGCAGTGGAGAAAAACAGATAACCATTATAATAATATTGGGCTGCTGGGCAGTATCTTGGAGCAAAAAAAAAAAAAAAAAAAAAGTCTTGGATAGACATGCTTTGAAAATTTAACCAAAGAAATCAGATGAAAACAACTCCAAAGATGGCAGCAGTGGTCCTTTTGCTCAGTCTGGTGTAAGGAGGAGTACAGCTTCAGATACTTTTAGACTCATTATTATTAATTGTTAATTAATATTCAATGTTAACTATGTAATTTGGAGTGTAGTTTGCTCAGTGGTAGGGCAGATATGGCACTGAGTCGGCTGATTACAACCGTCAAAAGGTTTGTAAAGCTGGACAAACAATGCATGGAATTGATTCTTAAAGATTATCAAATCTGCACTATGGAAATTTCCATCGCTTTTGGGTAAGAGATTTTCATCTGCTGTCTGTGGAACACTTGCTTTGTACAGTGAATGGTTGTAATAAAGCAGTGGTTCCTGATTGGTGGGGTCTGTCTGTGAGTGAATTAAAGTGGATGCTTGGGAGAAAGCATATTCCTGACAGAGTGCTTTTATTTTAAAGGACCACGTCCTGTAGAGTGACTAGCAGGAGTCTGCTTGTTGCAGAGGAAGCTAATTAGCCTTTGTGATATAATATGTTAAAATTAATGAACGTAACAAACCAGTCTAGCTTGGAAATTACTTCTCCTCCTTTTGTTTCATTTATTGAATTGCATTGAATATGACTGAATTAACTACTGTTGCAATGCTTTTAATGTAATTGTCTTTAAGCCTTAATTACAGTTCATTGTTTCATTTTATCCTCTGGATTTTAAGCTGCCTTTGCGCTTTTTGTGAGATGGCTACTTCACTCTGCTCATGCATGTGCACTAACAGACAATACACATCAAATTTGAATCTTTTAAAATGATACAATGCAGTTCACAACAAGTTCTATTCCCTTGCTCTCAAATCTAAACGTCAGTGAGTGAGATTAACCCCTGTTTGTCTGCATTGGCTGAACAACAGGGCAGCATGTTGTCTGGTGGCTTAGTTATCTAACGTGTTTTACTGGGATTACCTCTCCACAACTGTCGAGGTTTGATCCGTGGGTTATGTCACGCTGCTACATATCTCTTTCCATTTTTCATTTCTATTTGCATACCACCACCTGTAAACACCCTCACCACCGATGACAACGACATAACACATTTTGTACACACACAAATCAGTTTGCCAATCGTGCAGATGCATTTAGACTACTTTGTAAAGTGAATTATCATGCCCCTTGCATTTTTTTTTTTCAGTTTTCAGTCTAAATGTTCACTTAAGCAGAAGTTAAGTCACAAGCTCTGCACACAGCACCAATAGCTACCAATTAATTTAATAGATAAACCTTTTGGTCTCACAGAGATGATTTGGTATTGTTAGTTGACAGTGGCAATATACAGTTAATTCAACACTTATTTTGACGACATAAACTCACTTATTACATAAAAACATTTCAGCCATGTCAGGCTGTTATTCTAGATTATTATATTATTAGAATCATATTCATTTATTATCTTGTGGATCTCTTATCATTGAACTAACCCCAACAAACCCAGACTGAAGTAACAAAACTGGTTCCAGGTTTTACTCATTTATCCAGCCGATGTTGTAATCCTGCTTTACAACACGGGTGCCTGGATGGTTTTATGTTAGTGCTCACAAATAATAGAGAGAGATGATGTGTTAAATACCTTGTCGAGGTTACCTACAGTATGCGCCTTAACGCTGTTGTGGCATTTCATTTAGATATCATACCACAATGAACAAGAGGCACTTAAACGTAAGCATTCCCAATTATGCCAATAAAGTAATCAATTAAATGAATGAACGCATCACTTAGCCGATACTTCTATGGCGACGTGCTTGTCTTTGCATAACGCATACATGGAGCTGATGTCATTTCTGCATCTCAAAGCAGGAGGCCTAAATCGCACCAGTTTTCCCTCAGAAAGTAAAAAGGATCATCAAAATCTAACCAGATGTGTCACGTAAACCTTGAGTTTCTATCATTGTAATAACTATAGTGCTCTCAAGATTGCTTGTTGACACCAACAGACAGACAAAATAATGACACACACAACAAGGCAGGACATAAAACTTAATGCACTGTCAATACCAGATTAGCTTGCAGGTGCCCAGAAAGACCGATTAAAGTGTCTGACTGATTCTTTGTTTGCTCGTTGGGGGGCTCACAGTGGATAACCTGAACAACAGCCCTCTTGGAGCTTCTCTAAGCATCCCGGGGCTACGCCGGCTAACACAGCGACATCGCACGTGCATGAGCAAATTGTTTTTCTCCAAATGAAAAAGCTCCCAGAGGAACACGGGGCAATTCCAGCTCGCAGAATTGACGTGGTGTGCAGAAGCAAACAGCCCGCTGGCTCCCCTCTGATACCTCATGTTCTTTTAGACTTCAGTGGAGAGGTACACTACAGGCCTGCACAGTAAAAAAAACAAAAAAAAAAAAAAAAAACTCAGTGTGGGTAGACTCCATGAGGAGGAGAGAAGTGCTTATTGAGCTTGAAAGGACAAGCACACACACACACACACACACACAGACACACACACACACACAGAAAAAACCACAGGTGAACGTGTGTTGTCCTGTGGAAATAAGGCTGAGACTGACAAAATCCGCCGCTCCCTGTCTCCTCACTCAATCTGTTCTCCTCATCTTTTCTTCTTCCCATATCTCCCTCTCTCTTTGTCTGCCCGATTCTTCTTCCTTTGACGAATCTTTCTTTCCAGAAATGTTTGCTCATCACTTTCCTCTTTTTTTTTGTCTTATTCATGTGGCTCTCGCTGTTTGTCTTACTCTTTCTTGTCTCTCGACCCTCCCCCTCCCTCTCAGTCTGCTTCCAGTTCGTAGTGACAGCAGGGCTGCCATCCCACATATCCCTTCAACTCCCCTGAGCAGCTGCCCGTTGCCCCTCTGAAATCTCAGGACTTTTGTGGGCGTGTGCGTGCGTGCCTGTGTCGTCGTATGTGTGTACAGCATATGGCCAAAAGTATATGGAAAGTTTTGGTGTCAGGCTGTTTTTCATGGTTGGGAACTAAACCTCTTACTTCCAGTTAAGGGAAATCTTAATGCCACAGTATAGTCGATTAATTATTCATTGACTTAAATACACAATGTTCCACTTACAATGCGATTTTATCCGCACATGTGAACATATTAGTACATGTTGTTTATTCTGTATGCCAGTGCCACACAGCTGGAGTGCTGTGCATTTGGTGTACAACTCCAACTTTCTTCCAATACGCAACCCGTTTTTTTTTTTTTTTTTTTTAATCATCTCTTCTCAGTCAGTATTAATATAATCTGTTACACTTGATCACTTGAACCAGCTGTGAGTTCTTGACATGATTCTCATATTCAGTACATAACCCAACAGATCATCATGCACATGAAGCAGATGTTTCATCATACGCACAAACTCTGCCTGTTTTTTCTCTTACTAAAGCTTGTAGCGACGGGAGTCCTGCCTCTAATAAACAAATCAAGCTGGATGTAGAGTTTGCTCATTCCAAGGAAAAGCTTCCATCCTGGCTCATATGGTTGGGGAAAAAAAAAAAAAAAAAAATTGTTTATCTTTTTTTTTTTTTTTTCAACATGGCAATGCTTGTGCATAAAGACAGGTCCATAAAGACCTCACTAGCTCTCCCATGTTGGGTGATGGCCAGGCCTCTCATCCAAATCGCTGTTGCCAGGTTAAAATCTTTTGGAAAGCTTTTTGGAAAGAGCGGAGGCTGTTTCAGCCTGTGGTTTCATCTTATCAGTGTAATGTACCATGCACTGTACCATCATGTCTGTCTGAGGATGTGTGTATGTTTCTCTAGGGGTGGATCATAACATGAGGTACATTAATATTCCTTTTGATTAACATACTGATGAAGGAATTTACAGTCTCTCTTAATGTTGCCTTGATTTACAATCAATCCCCTCCCTCTGACACACACATACACACACACACACACACACTGCTCTCTGTCTCTTTTCTTATTATATATGTGTGTGTGTGTGCGTGCGTGCGTGCGTGCGTGTGTGCGTGCGCGTGTGCGTGCGCGCGCGCGCAAGCCTATTTGTGTGAACCTGACACTAAAACCTATGATGAGACTTAATCAATCATTCAGATTCAGAACAGGATTTTTCCCGTACAGCAAAGAGGAGGCATGATGAATAGCACCCTGTCCTCCACACTCCAATCACATCACTCCTTATTTCATCCCATAGTTCAGATAAAAGAAAAAAAAAAAAAAAACACAATGGAAGTGCCATAGTACTTTAACCAATGCAGACTGACAGTGTGGACGGAAAACGCGAAAGAGCTTGTGCTCTCCCTCTCTATGCTGCGTTTGTTAAATTAAATGAATGTATGAAGTATTTTACGACTCTGTGCTGCAAGGCCTATCCAGGCAACGACTTGCGAAACCTGCCTCTGAGCACTGCGACTCCTTTGATCTGTGCCGAAGTGATCTCAGAGGGTCGAGGTTTGGTTAAAAGCCTTAGTCAGAAGCAGTGAAGTGTTGAATTTGGGACGCTAAGTCAAGTGAGGTCATCGTGTGAGTCAAGTCAAATGTTGTTGACATTATGTTAGAAAATGACAGAGGTGAATAAAATATTAACCTGCAGTTTTTGGATTTTGAATGAATGAATAATGTAATGAGGGAAGGGGTCTTACCATGCTCATCCAGTAGTATGTTGTCAGGTTTGATGTCTCTGGAAGGGAAAACAAACAGTACAGTGGGATTACTGTGGGTTTTGTTTTGGTGCATATGTGTTTATTTTGTAGTGAGTACAATCAGGAACAGAAAATATTTGCATGTAATTTCTTTATATTGTTTGGAGAACAAGCTGAAGTGGGATTTGCAAAAATCTGGATTATTGTAGAATCCAGACAACAGTAGTAAAACAAAATGTGTAAATTAACAATATGAAAAGGCCAGTTTAGTAGAATTAGATTTTTACCTAAAGCTACCTAAAACCTCCCTGATATGTTTAGCTGAAACTTTTGGCAATCCAACTCAGAGAAGCCCAGTATAGTCTTGGTGTGTGTGTCTGTGTGCAGATATAATTGTATGTCCTCGTATAACAGTGACAGTGGATGGCTGGCCTACACTGGCCTTCACTACACTCTCTTCAGATCATCGTAACTCTAAATCACTGCTTTTCTTGATGAAGACTTCCAACTATTTAGTATGATGCGACACCGCGTTGTGAAATGTTTGACTTTGACACTTGAAACATGCCTTTACAACCCAGTTGTAGGAAGTAGGAGATGACGAGTTTTAGTCAACTCAAAATTACTTCACAACAGCAGATTTATCATACGAAAAAAACCAAAGAAAACTGCATCATCAAACAACCTGCGTCATTGTTTGAGTTTAGGAACTTCTTTGAATGTCCTCACAAACATCATGAGTCATGCCTCAAACTTTTCTTCACATTAGACAAGTAAATAACTTTTGATTTATAGTGACCCCATTAGACCAGTCAGAGGAATCACTTAACACAGCACCTAAATCTATCAAATCAGACCAGTGGTGTCAGACTGAAAGGACGCCACTGTCCCTTTAAAAAATAAATAAATAAATAAATAAAATAATCAGCTTAAAAGTAGTAATCTACAAAATCATGGGCTTTGTTTTGTTGTAGTCTTTAATAAGCACATTTGGCTTTGGTGTTTATGCATTGCACTCCCCACAGTTCACCTGTAAATAAAACGGTGTAGGTGGTACTCTGGTATCTTGTTTAGTGCGGATGACGTTCAAGTTTCTGTAGGTGGAACTCTCCTCTTTGTCTGCCCTCTCAGGGAGGTTACATTGCTCATATTAATTACCCAGTTCCTCTTCTTCTTACTCTAAACAAACCACTTTTTCTGCAGATCATCATATGTAAAATAGTATACTACCCGGAGGTGACTAGACAGTAGGCTGACTCACTCTGCGGCGTTGAATCATTTCACTTCAGTGAACGGCAAAAAAAAAACGGGACATATGATACCGCAGATCGAAACTTTAAAATGGCATTGTGTTGCAGGTCCGCTGTGTAGCAGGTGTGTGATGAAAACAAATGAATATCTAATACATTTGCGGGAGAAGAAGGGACAGCAGGTTAAGCTGTGGGAGTAGCTGAGACACCTGAGAAGAGGAACAGGTGTAAGCCGAGGCTCTTCCCACTGCTTTTGCTGGTTTCTTATCTTCCGTTGTGTTTTCTGTTTTCTTCCAATTTTTCAAACAGATGTTTGTTTCTCTACAACTATTTTTTTGTTCCTTTTTCTTTGATGCCTCATAAATCTAAATGACATCCAGATGGAAACAGTTACTGCGCATTGTGCTGGAAGCCGAACCTGTACTCGAAAAGAACAAAAGTCTACTAAAAGATAAATTGGATCTGTTTATAAGACTTCAAAAGTTTAAACTAGAGAAATAGGAAAATAGGAAAGGAAAATATGTTAAATAAGATAAAGTACATATATACCTAATTGGGCACAATGAATACTTTTACACATTCGTGTGTGACCATTTCTATTTTCCTTTGAGCTCATCATGTCTTTTTTGTTGTTATTGTTGTTGTGTTGTGTTAACACACATTTCTCAACAAATGCACCAAATCTCAAAAACTCTTCTCATGAAAGTAATGCATTGTGGATGGTCCATTAACTATTCTGTAGCCATAGAAAGTGAATGTTAGGGAGAGCAGACTGAATTTTAACAACAGGTTTTTTCAGTGGAGCGATGACTGTGCATTCCCAAACTGCTAAACAGTGATATAAAGACACCGCTCACAAAACCAAGGTCGCTGATGTCACCCACTTCAAAGAAGAGTTCATTGCCCGATGACATCCCTCCCGGGCATTTTTTAATTCAAAGCAACATAATTCTCCTCTTTTTTTCCCCCCATTTTCACTGATCTTTATCTGTCCTTGACACTGGGTGCTCTCTCTTTTTCATGCCATAACATTGTCGGCGCCACTTAGGGCCCGCTCAGATGTGGCATTAACAAGCGTGTCTGGTGAACGCAAAATGTGTCCTGGGCCACACTGGCGGAGGACGTCAGCTGAGCAAGCAGTCCCTCACAGTCTAATATGTCCCGCCGGTGTCATAATGAACCGAAAATATTTTTACACTTCTCACAGCATTTCTTATACATCGATTTAAACGATATCAATGTTGACCACCATATATCGAGGTTTTTTTTTTTTTTACTATTTCATATCATATTTCATTGTAGAGCTGTGTGCAGCGCATTGATTCGCTCAGCCCCTCCTTGCCCCGCTCTCTCGCTCTCTCGCTCTCTCGCTTTCTCGCTTTCTCGCTTTCTCTCACAAATAGATTGAAAACAGATTTTAGTCAAACTGGCTTAAAAAAAAAATAAACAGCGCATTGGGTCTTTGCAAACAGAAATGATTTACTTGTTCATTTGCATATAGAGCGGGGAAGTGAGATCCAATCAGAACTGGTCACTCAAGACGCTAGTCGGGTGTGAACTGGCGCACTTAGAGCTGTCCCCTTGTGATCGGATCACCAAAAACGCCAACGTTAATCGTTAATCCCAGGTATGAACAGGACCTTTGTCCATTACCCAAATCATATGTTCTTACATATCTTTTTGCATTTCACTTCATGTGTCCCCATGACTGTCCACTTAAAACAGACACACCCTGTTGGACAGTGTCAGATTCTCCTAAGATGTGAGGGTTTTTTTTTTTTTTCTTTTTATCATCTGTATACTATTTTGTGATGCACTTGTGCGGCTGCAGACTAAAACTAAAAGAGTGGAAGGGTACAGAGTGTTCTCAGCTTCTCTCCGTTCTCTCCTCTCTGGAACGTACCCTCGCTGCTTTGAAAATGCTTTGAACTGGAGAGACGATATTCAATATTCAGCGCCCTGCTCAAATGTCTCGTTCGTGCTTGATGATCAGTGAATTTCCGCACTCCGAAAATTGACATCAACTTTACCGAATGGAGACATTTGAGCACGGTACCTAATGTGTGTACATTAGCTGGGATGGTGAAGTCACACTGGCATTCTTAGGTGGTCTCAACTGTGTGTTTTTTTGTTTTGTTTTGTTTTGTTTTTGATGTGGGTTAATCGAGCCAAGTTTATGTCTTGCATTTTAAATGATCTTTTGTTGGAAAACACCATGCAGATTTTCAGGAAACGATAGTAGCAGCAACAGGACTCCAAGTGAAACGCAGTGTAAATGTATCAGTCTGCAGTAAAACTTTGATTTCTTGGCAGGAAGACATTCATGTGTTTTGCTGAATCACAACAGTATGGCGACTGCAGCAGCACTAACAGTTTACTCATTGTGCCTCCTCAGTGTCTCCTCTAATTAAGTCTACAGCCCTGTAGGAGCCCAGCAACATTTAGCATATCAAAGGCCACACTGCCCTGTGTTCTGTGTGCGTGTGTGTGTGTGTGTGTTTGTGCGGGACAACCTGTAGCACGGGGCTCAGCTCTTGGGTGATTTGGCGGATCGGGTGGCGGAGGCTCAGGTGGGGATGAGAAAGGTCGACCGTGTAAGCCTTAATTAGCTGACATTTGCCTCAAAGGCTGGCACTAAGGGGGAGAGCAGGGCCATGTGTGGCTGCTGAAAAAAGCAGGCTGTAAGTGAGAACGAGGAAGCCGCTTTCAGAGCTAAAGGCCACGTTTCCATTGTGAAACCACAGGACAAGAAGAGGCCGAGACAACTGGCTCAAGAGATAAAGCGAGGCAGCGAGCCCCATTAGGAGGTGCCGTGTGTGTGTGTGTGTGTGTGTGTGTGTGTGTGTGTGTGTGTAAAAACCAAGCTGTCGAGGTAGAGGTGATGATGATGACCATGACTGACTTGTTCTTCTGACAGTGGACATTAAAGAGCAACTTAGCACGCTGTTTTAGCTCTCCCTTCATATTTTCAAACACTGCCCGCCCACAGCTGCACTTGTTTGAAACACTAGTGATCATTAGCAAGACGGATGGATGGATGATGATAGAAGATGACCCAAAGGTAGGGGTTGTTTTGGGTCAGTGAGGTAACATTACTTGTTTTTTTCATTTCTTTTATTTTAAATACCTGTTCTTGCAATAAAAACTTTAGACGGGGACCAGAATCAATATAAGTTCAGACGTAACTGTACACATACAGTAATACTGAGTCAAACCTTTTTTTTGCGGGGATTTTGTGGTACTTTTAAATTGAGATGTGGATGGCATGGTGTTCTTAAGGTGATCTATGAGTTTGAAAGCTGTTGATCAACATAAGCCTAATAAAACAAGCAAAGCAAAACAAAAGTTTGTTTTCTGTATTAGATAGTAATATTGTAAATATGGTTTTTCACCAACATCTTAAATACAGTAAATGAGTATTTTGTTTCAAGATATTAAAAGGTCTAACATAATGAGATTTATTTAAAACAAAACAAAACAAATGAATACTCTCAGACGTCCTCGATGGGCTCGACTCTGTATAGATAGGGTTTTTTTTTTGCACTAAAATAGTCAATATTTTATAAACCTCAGAGACTTATGAAGCCAATTCTAACAGTCACAATCAATACTCACAGTTTCTCAATTGCATTCAATTTAATGATCCATGAATTAAATCATATTTCCCTTCCCTGTAATGATGATGTCTAGGGAAAGAGCTGTGCTAATATTCACAGGATTTTTTTTCTTTTTTTCTTTCTTGACTCAGCATGGAATGAGACTTAAGTATTCACTCTGTTGTTAGAAAACATCAGAAACCTGTTCAGTAACATTCTTCAGAGGTCATCTTAGTGAGGAGTTTGCAGTGTGTAATGGATCTAATGACTCATGTTTTTAGATGATGAAAGAATTGCCATCCATTTCTATGGTAAAAGAGAAAACTTTGAGTCGTCACCTGCTCATCGCAGCTGACAGCTTTTCCTGTGTTTGGATAACAGCTATATGCATCGTCCATTAGTGCTGAGAACCAGATGGGGCTCTCGCAAGCCCCGGTCACAACGGGGCCGCGTGAAGACGAGACTGCTCGGCCAAGTGACACCTCAACCATCTGCAAGCGTTTGCCACTTTGAATGGGATTGCTTTCAGAGGTGACCCAACAGAAAGGCCTGTGAGATGAAACAGTTGCACAGCTCTGGCCTCTGATTCAGATGAAAAGTGGCAAAAAAATAAAAAATAAATGTTTTGAAATACTTGAATCAGTAAGCTCGTGGGAGTGAGTGTGTGACTGTTTGGAGTTGCTGGATTTGGACAAATTGTTTTTGCACCTTCTAAAGCCAGAACCTGCATTATATACTGACAATCACTAAACTATCAGGTGGCAATTTGTAATAATCAGTCATCCTTGGTCACTGCCGTAGTATGTGAAATTGTGGCTCTTTTAGATGCACATTTCCAAGACTGATTTTCGGATTTTTCTGGGTTTTTTTTCCCCCCCCCCTCAGAGGAATAAAAAGCGAAGAAACATTATGATAATCCAAAGCACTTTACATATGATTCACCAGGAGAGAGACAGAGGGACAGGGAGATAAATATAAAGGAGACTTATAAAATAGATCAACTAAGAGAGGGTGAAATGTAAAAGGCGTGAATAAGGAGAAATGGTTGCAGGCCAGACTGAGAGAGAGGACGTGACCTGAGTTATACATTCATTGAGTATGAGAGATAAAGACTCATGGGAATGAACTGGGAGAGAATGAGGCGGGGGGATAGTGACAATTCTAGAGAAAACAGACTGTATTGTGCTATTCTATACGGATAAATCGAGAAAATTAAGTGGGGCCCCAATGAAATGACTCGGGCCAGAAAGAGAAAGAGGGGAGGAGATACAGAGAGCCAAGGGTAAATGACGAGGGATTGGCAGAGAGCACAAAGAGCAAATTGAGCGAGATGGGTAAAAGGGATGAAGTGAGCAACAGAAAAAAGGGAAGAATAGATGGAAAAGGGGAAAAAAAAAAATTGGGGGCTCTTCTGAGTGAGGACAGAGATGAAGGGCCGGGAGAGCTTGGTGCAAGCTGATCCCCCTCGGCTTTTCTCTCGGTTGACTGGCCCTACAAGCTATTAGCAGGATCTAATGGCCTCATTACAGCCAGCTATCAGAGGCAGAGGGGTAACTGAACCCTGTACCTGCTCATACGATACCACACTGATACTGGAGCAGGCCAACACACCTGAGAACAGAGGCTTATAAACACACACACACACACACACACAGCCTCACACTCATCAGATCATTTGAAGAGCTCACAGAAGCTTACATGAGCACACACACACACACACACACACACACACACACACACACACACCCGCACATCTGTAAAGTAAAGGCTCTACTTCCGTCCATTAGATGTGAACTGTGAGGCAGGAAGAGCACCATGTTCTGATGGTAGTGCCAGATAATGAATCCCTTTTTTAAAGATAACAACACTAAGACACAGTTGTTGTCAATACCTAGTTGCATTTAGGGCTTGGTATTGTTTGATTTCTTTTGAGACTAGTGCCAATATGATACCTGAGTTTTGCAGATACCCAAACAATACTTTTTTTCGATACTGTAGCGTATCTGGTAGCTATGAAAAAGTTTCTTCTTTTTTTTTTTTCACCTCATTTTTATTTAACGAAAGAAGACCAAGTTCTCATATGTCTGCACAAGCAACTGCAGAAGAACATTTTACTTAAATTTAGTAACAATATGACGCCAAAAATTTTAAAATGACCAAATCTTACGAGCCATTCATCTCCAGCTTCTGGTACTTGATAGTACGGCGGCAATTAACCATTATTTTCATTATTGATTAACCTGCCATTATTTTCTCAATTATTCATATAATTGTTTAATCTTTTTAAAATGCTAACTAGTGAAAGTCCATGACTGGTTCCCAGAGGGCTGATGTGTTCAAATAACTTGTTTTGTCTGATCTGAGCAGCTGGAGACATTTAATCTTTGGCATTTTTTATGAAAATCAATTATCTAAATAGTTACAGATTAATCAATCGATCAACTATTCGACTACTCAAGTAAAATCATTTGAGCTCTGTTTGATAGTTTTTGTTACTCAGTGCTATAGATACATTTTGGACCCGTAGCTGCATCATGTGTGACAGTTTTCAGTTATCTGGCTTTGGGCAAAAAGAAAAATGGATTGTTCTCAGCCATATAAAATCTTTAATTTAGCAGTTTTCTACCTTTCATTTCAAATTTACAGAAAATCTGTCGCTACTACAGTGTTGCTGATTTTCTGGGCATATATTGCTGGCACTTTAATCAGAGGCTCTTTCATGGCTCTGCTGCTTTAGCAGCCCTATTCTCCACTCCAGAATTTAAGCAGAGAGCTGTTGGAGATCGCGCCTCTCCCTCCTTGTCACAAAGGCGAGTGGAGGAGCTCTGGAAGCCCCAGAAAGCCCAGAGCTCAGCTACATCACACACTCAAAACCAGCAATACACACATGAACACACATGAACACACTAATACACAGTTTGTGCAGAAACACAGTGTCAGAATCCCTCAGTTCTAAGTACCCACGCCTACCAGCCACCAAAGAGCGAGTCAGACAGCCGCTGCCTTTGAACGTGAATTGAAAGCCCAACTACACCCACAGAGGCTAACAGCTCCAACCCAGCAAACTGCTGCTTCTCTCACCCGCTCCTGTTTCTGTTAAAAGACCAGTGTGTAGGACTTAGGGGGGATCTATTGGCAGAGATGGAATATAATGTTGATAATTATCTTTTCATTAGTGTATAATCACCTGAAACAAGAATTGTTGTTCGTTAGCTTAGAATAAGCCATTCACATCTACATATGGAGCCATGTTTCACCGGCATGTTTCATACAGTAGCCCAGAACAGACAAAACACTGGATCTACTCAGGGTCTACAACATTTAACATGTTAACATTACCTGAAGACCACCGTACGTTCTCCTACATGCTTGAAAAGGGAGGGGCCCTTCAAACAAAAGCAACTCTGACAGTTGTGAGATGTACTGTACACGTGTGTGTGTGTGTGTGTGTGTGTGTGTGTGTGTGTGTGTGTGTGTGTGTGTGTGTGTGTGTGTGTGTGTGTGTGTGTGTGTGTGTGTCTGTCGCCGTGTTTACGCACATGGGTAAACATTCCGTGCGTGCGTGTGTATGACAGTAGCAGCTCATCCCTCTCGAGCTGAGAGATGTTCATTCCTTATTTATTGACACATACCGAGTGTGACTTTTTGACGAAGTCGGGCACGACAAGTCCCCGGTCTTAATTTGGAGCTGATTTCCGGGAGATGTAGAGTGCCAAGCAGACACTGAAAGCAGCCAGTCGGCACTAAAAACTCACAGCGTCAGAAACACTCGGGGAGTGTTAACAAAAAATGTCAGCTCTCTCTCTCCACCCTCTCCGCCTGGCTCTTTGACTCGGTACTCTGCCTTCATCTCCGTCTTTCTTTCTCCCAGTCTGCCTCTGTGACTGCTTGAATACGCCACTTTCTGCCAACATCTCTCTCCTCCTTTCTCCTATACAGGCAGCCACGTGAGTTAGATACACAAGCAAGGCAATTAGTGATCTTTTTGGAGCAGACTTGCTGGTAAACATTCTATCATGTTCAGAGCCCAAACCTCCTCCCATCGGCTAATCTGCTGCTGCTGTGGGAGATTTTTCGACAACGATAACGCTCAATTCACCATTTCGTGGTGGAAATCGTAGAGCTGGCACCAGCTGGCACCTTAATCTGCATTTATGAAATATGAGCGTATAATTTCTCCCACCTTCCCTCCCTCCGCTTCCTCGTGGTTCTTTCTTTTTCTACTTCTGCTAGGAAATAAAACATTAACACACTCCATGAATAAAGAATACTTCACTTGAAGACATGACAAACGCTCTCTATTTCGAGGAGCTGATGGAGAGTAAGAGTAACGACTTCGCCTTCCTCCATGCAATCTGCAGTACTCTATAGTATCTTTTCATTTTAAGAACTATCCATGAGAGGACCCACTGAGACTCTTCTTTCACCTTCAATTAACCAGATAGGTGAATTAAGACCATATTCCCTTTTGGCAGCTTGGCTAAAGGCCTCTAGAGGAGAAGAGGATGTAGGAGCAAATAAATTATTTGAAGCAGAGATACCGCTCCCTCAGAGAAAGAGTCAGACGCTAAGACTAAGAAATGAGGATGAGGGAGAGAAGAGTATGGGAAAGAAATAAAAGTACAGTAGGTAGAGAAAATAGCACAAGATGGAAAAAAAAGGGGGGATGAAAACGTAGTGAGATTATGAGGGAAAGGTACTTTATATTTGTGTATGTGTGAGAGAGACAGAGGCAGGGGAGAAGAGATGGGGAAAAGAGATCCGAGCTTGCAAAAGAGAATCCTCCTTGGCTGAAATAGGCTTACTGCTGAGACAGCGGGGTCTCACTACGTTTTTAGTTTATTTCTATAAGAAATGGGAATCTGAATAAATAGACTGCACAGTTTCCACTGAAAGACCAAAACTAATAATGTGTGTTATTCTGTCTCTCAATAGCATCAGAACGTACTCCCACACCCACTCTGTTTGTGGCATTAAAGCCCAATTGTTTCAACTAAAGATGAAAATCTCTAATAAAAAAAATTTTAAAAAGTGTCTTATATTTACCAAATGTAGATTCAGCTGAGCACTGGAGCAAACTTGACTCAAACAGGTTTAAGTAGTTTTAAGTATTTTTTGGGGACTATTTTTCAGCTGTGGATTAACACACATTTGGAGCTCTAGTTAATATCTACAGCAGAAGGATGGTGTATGTGGGAGTCAAAATAATCTATAATGCTAATGTTAATGAAAGAACATGAGCTACACATATAATACTTGTTATTATGGTTTTGGTCTTTTCATGGGGTTTCTTTGACAATAAGTAAATCATATATCACCAACGCTCTTAAAAAAGAATCAACAGTGACTTCTAAGAGTCAAACTGATACCTGTCGACACATTCAAATGACTGCTTCTCCTCTTTGTACAACAGCAACAAACAAACAAAACAGAAACAAATCAAACAACAAATGCAAAATGCATTGCATAGACCAAGATTCTGTACTTTATATAAAGTAATTCCTATAATAGAAGACTTACCAGTAGCAACCACGTACAATATTCTTGAAGAGATATCTTACTGGATTTTGTAAAATGAATGTCCATTTTCATCAGATTTTTAAATATTGAGAATCTGTTAATATTTTTGTTATTACCAATGACTTAGACCAGGGTGATACTACAGTGTGTGCACTGTACATGTTTCACTTTGAGATTCAACCAGAGTTATGATTCACAATAGGAGCTTCGACCTTAACTGTGAGCTGAAGGTATGTTTGCGGGATCACAGTCCATTAATGTCGGTTTGAGAAGAGCCAAACATGCAGTACCTTAACCACTTTAATGGGCAATATATTCCCAAAATAAAACACTGAGGCATATTGACTTGTTCAGAGCGTCTGCTGGCAGACAACATGTAAGGTTTTCCATTACGAGGATTCCAGGAGGCACTGAAATGCACCTGAGGATTCAGCCAGAGATAAGTGGTGTTGATGTCAAAGAGGTTGTGGTGAGGTTAACGTATGCACAACCCTCCACAACCACAAACACACACACACACACACACACACACACACACACACATATGGATTCCCCTGTCACACACTTTATCACATTTATCTTTCCACTTTTTTGGAGAGACTCATCAAGTCTTTGAAGATGTCATCTAATTGAGACACATTCTGTTGTTAGTAATTCAAACTCCCCAAAGAGTTTACGGTTAAAAACACTAACCAACCCTGAATTAGGTTGAATCAGATATGACACCCCTGAGGTTTATCATATTTCTAAACGTGATGTCTCAAAATGCAAATTCACAACAATTCTTTTTTCGCCCCCCACAACAAAATGATTTACACAAGTCTGGAGAAGGACTACTATGACATATGCAAAATCCTAGAATACGATGTATATGAACAACTAAAGTGCAACAGCAAATACATTCTGTAGGAAACATAATACTGATCTTAGACAATTTATTTGTTTCTTGCTAAAATATTCAATCTTGCAGTACAATATCCATTTGTACTGACTACATCATTATTAAACTGTTATGTTTAGGCGTTCACAGCACATGGTTATGGTTAAGGAAAGATCATGGTCTGGTTTCATTTCTCTTTTTTCTTTTCTCTTCTCTACTAATTGCTTACATCTGGAAATATTGCAAAATGTTTAAAAAAATAAATCTGTGAGAGAATGAAAGACCGGCAGTCAGACATTTCCACAAGTTTGTTGAAACAAACTGTGAAATTATCATATCACTTTTAAATTATCTTGGTCTATAACTTTATCTCCAATATCAACATACAATGTACATTTTAAACACTTTCAAAATGCTTTCTTACTTCTTAGATTTAATGAAAATTCACTTCCACTTAATAACCTGAGGGAAATCAATTAACTTCCACCTTGCATCATACTTCATGCTCAGAGGCTCCTGTATATCCCATGATGACGCTGCCCTCTCTTTTATTTTCCATGCAGGCTCTACCAAGATGAGCCAAACTCCTGTTGTTAACCCCTCTCACTCCCCTGAGATCGTTCATATTTGCCATACAGTGGCAAGGTAGGGAAGATCTCATTACTGAAAATAATTAGCAATACTTGACACAGATGTCTGTTGATGTCACAGCCGTTGGGCTATTACGGATCCCAGTATAGTTAGAGGCAGAGACAGAACTCCTGTTAAGATCTTCACCCTGACCTCAAACAGGCCAAACCTTATGTCCAACCAAGATAATAAAATAACTTCTATTCATATTACTGAATCAAAATTTCTGTTCAGTCTGTGTAGAACCCAGGTGGGATCCACAGACTTTTGGTCAATGGTTTAAAATCATTCATAAAGCGTTCCCACAAGGATAAATATAAAGTTCCCCACTATTTACTGTATTTTCCAACTACTGCTATGTTCGTTTATATGCTGATGATACCATCTTGTATACCATTGTCTCCACTACAAACTAGCCCTTCTTCAGATTGCAGTCTGCTTGTGATGACTCTCAGACCTCTTCTACTCAGTGGAAATGTAATCAATTCAGTTCAGCATTGAAATACTTTGAAATATTTTTTTTTTTTGTTTTTTTTTTTTTTTTTTTTTTCCATTGTCCTATGAAACTCATGTGAAACACCTTGCTCAAAAACTAAAATTCAAATTGGTTTCTTATCGGAACACAGTTAGTTTATCCTTTCAAAAAAAACTAAATCCATTATTCCATCCATTATTCACAATACTATCATCACTGGACTATGGAAATATCCTATATTCTCATTCTGCTGCCTCTTCCCTTACACAACTAGGCACAATTTACTGCAATACCATCCAGTTTATTAGTTGAGGCAGCTATCTCACTCACCATTGGAAGCTTTGTATCTTTTTTTTATTTATTTATTTCTTTGTAGGCCATCTATAAGTTTCAAAGATAATTAACACCCTGCGTTGAGATTAGTGATGACACCAGATCACAGAATAGTAGTAATTAGTTTTAAATTTCTCATACCAACTCCACTGGTTTCCAGTACAATGCACCTTACTGCAATGTAAGAAGTTAGACAGTCATTCCTCTTAGGGACTTTAAAGTTCAACAAAATTTTTTGACTGTTGTAATTAGTGCGTCTGTGTGTGTGACGACTGGTTTGCGTGACTGATTTGTCGTGTTGTGAACTTGTACAGCATGCAATTTGTTCTCAGGTCTCTCTTTCAAAGTAGATGTTTATCTCACTGAGACTTCCTGAATAAGTAAAGCATACATTAACTAATGTGGATATCTTCCCGTCATCCTGAACCAAACGACTGCCAAACATATTCTGTCGTAGTCTTGATCAAACTTGTAAATAACATAATTATCCTATCGTCATGTTGCATGCGATTAATGTCATTATCATCATTACTCCCCTCATTATCATCAAAATCCTGAAAGACCAACGGAAGGAGAATGTGTACATCCTGCACATACACACATGTACACAGACATATCCACACACACAGACACACATACACGAACACACACACATTCTCAGGGCATTAAGTGCACTCACTCGCTGCACCAAAGTCAGCACGTCCACATCTGAGGAAGGAAATTATAAATTCAATTTCCATAGAGATGAGCTGAGAGTTACTTTCAGCTCCTCTTTCTATTTGAAGCTAATGAATGCAGATTGAAAAGATGTTGATTCCGTCTAAACAAACGCCCCCAACACCTGCACATCAAGTGGCAGGTCTGTCCTCTCCAGCACTAAAATAGAAAACATAATTGAAATATTCATATGCCTCTATGGAGTGAGTGAATACGGAAATTAATAATCTATCCCATTTATTTCTCTCCCTCTCTCCTCTGTGGAGGTCTGAGAGCGTGGACAAGAGCAAGTAGTCTACTTTAAGTTAAATGGTGTAATTTGTTATCAGGGGGTGTTGATAAATTAGTGTTCTCCATTGCAGTGACGTCTCCTGTCTCAGTCACCAGAGTGGAGGAGGAGACCTGAGCTGTAGATGGAATTTGGACAGTGCCTCAGAGACTGAAGCAAAGCGCTACTCATGCGCTACTCAGGTCGTCCATGCTAAAAAATGTATGCACTCACAGTACTGTAAGAGTCATTAAAGGCAAAGGCATATACATTATGTTGTGCTTTGGTGGAGTTTCTTTGTCTGAGGTCCGCCTACAAAATGATGCTAATAAATTGCATCAGCAAAAAAAATTTAGTAAGAAATGTAATTCCCTCTGATTGTATTTTTTTATCAACATGAGCAAATGTTTAAAATATTGCTCATCAGGGTATTTCATTGTTATTTCTATATAATTGGTAAATATATCATGCTTAATGTTTTTATGGTTATGTTCAGGAAACCCAAAGCGCTTGTTTTGGCTATATCTTAAAAAAGACAGCTATAAATAAGTGAGTAAGGAAGTGTTGACTTTTTCAAATTTTTAGCCAAAACCACAATCATTGCTCAACCTTACCAACTGGTTTAGTTGGCTCACAACTACTGTAACTTTTCATTTTAAAATCCACCTTCAAGAGCTCACATCGTAAATTCTAATGTGCATTCCCACAGCCCTAATTCCAGTCATTGTGAAAAATAGTGTGGATATTCCTCTTCACAAGACTATTGTGAAAAATATAGAAATGGTTGACTTTCTTTGACAGTAGCTCAACATAGCAACATAAACTTCCAAATGTGAAGACGGGAATTTATCACTGAACGAAAACAGTATTTGTGTTAGAGAAAAGAAACTTAAGAGTATGTGTATGGACATTTTGAGTTTGCACTAACAGGAGAACAGGGGGAACTTGGGAATAAAAGTCTCTGATATGAGCTTGTTTCAAATAAAGGCCTAGTTTTCCTCTACCAATGAGATAAATGAACCCACAATTTGAGAAGCTATGTTAACATCATGGGGGACATTAGACTCAAATCCTGGTCTCTGGAGTTAAAATCCTGTGCTGATGAACTCAGTTTGACTTGTGTGCAATTTAACAATGACACACTTGCTGGGCTGAAAAAACAAAACAAAAACAGCCCCGAATATGTTGCCTCCAAAATGCATTTGGCAAAGCAACTAAGAATATATTTACCGAGACAGGGTAGCTCTAGTTGTTTATCTTATCTCCATCGTCTCATTATGAATGACGTAGATTGTTATGTGTTATGAGTGAGGAAGTCAGTTTTTAACTTTTCTTTCACCCAGTATTATCAATGTATTTTGGCAGCACCAACGGCTGTAACAGGATATCCCAAGCTCTTTGAGTCACACAACAACTTAAAATAATAACATTGGGCTGTAGCCATGTCTCCCTTGGCCTTGCAAGTCTGTGGCTCTGCCATAGCAGCAGATATTTCTGCCTAAAAAGCACTTAACGTGCATTTTACAAATTAGATAAGGCATCGACACAGCAGCATAGACTGAACTGGTGCATTTCATGATGGCCATAATCTGCAGCTCAGGGTAAACTGTTGTGTCAGGTGTGACCTTCATGTCAAGACAGCTTGACCTTTCTGCACAGCGGTGGAGCAGTCGTATTAGAAAATAATATGGAAGTGGACAGCCAAGGAGAAAAGGACACCGGGGGTGCTTGATGCTCAAACTCGGCGGTGGTGGAAAAACAACAAGGATGAGAGACAGAAGGAGGGCACATACTGTAGCAGAAAGAGAATAATGGGGCAGCCAGTCAGAGGCTATTTCTGTCATGTGTTTTGTTTAAAAACAAGACCTTTCCCTGCATTATTAAATTTTATTAAACAAACGGTGATATATTAAACAAAGGAACAAGGGTTCAGAGAAAGGAAATATAAAAAAAGGCCGCCTCACCTGTGTATGATGCGCTTGGTGCGGAGGTATCCCAGAGCCAGGGCCAATTCGCAGATGTAGAGTTTGACGATGTTCTCTGAGAAGTGGACGTTCTGCTGGAGGTGGTAGCGCAGGTCTCCTCCCAGGAGCAAATCCACCACCATAAACATGTCCTCCTCATCCTGGAAGGAATACCTGCAGGGGAAAGGGGGGGGCAGGAGTGAGGAGTGATGTTGAAAGGGATTTAGGGAGGTAGAAGCAAGAGAAAGTCATGCAATCAAGAATGAGACGAAATCAGAAATGAGTGTGGAAATAACAGGGGGGGGGGGGGTTGAAGGGGAAGGCAGGTATGGAGATGTGGAAGTCATAGGAGAAGATGAGGGAAATGAAGGGTGAGTAGAAGTAGAGGTGAGGAGGGGAAGAAGCAGAAAGTGACAGCCACAGATAAGAATCACATATTTACCATAAAACAATGTACAAGTAGGGATCCTAAATGATGAGACTAGCACAAAAACCCTCTTTATTTTATAAAGAACCCATATTCCTCTAGCCCATGCTAGAGGAATATGGGTTCTCTATCTAAGCAGATTTTGTTTTTAAATTTAACTTTCTGGATCGCTGCAACATTGACAACATTGCAACTTTTATACTCATCAGCAATAAAAAGAGGATGACAAGTGCAAATGAAACTCATGTCAACCTTGAGCTCCTCGGGCAAATCAGCATTTATAAGACAGTATATAAGACCTTAGTACAGAAGGTTTCGACAAGAACAAATGGAACAGAAATCCCCAATCAGTGTTTCAATCCCATGATGTCTGAGAACACAACCACCGGAGCCTCCCAGGGTCTTTGAGGGTTGACGCTGCTCTGCTCTTTAACACTCCTCACAGTCATCACACTCCTTCACTTTGCAGAGGGAGCACCTACATATTGACTGAGTCATGCCTGAGGCAATACTCATTACCATGCCTTCAAGGCTACCAAGCTAAGAAAATTCTTTATTACAGAAGTGGCGATGATACTTAGGCAGGTAGTTCTGACACACAATCTACTGTAAAGGGTGTAAAAACTTTCTTACTTTTATTTCTTTGTCTCTCTTTTTTTTCTATTCATTGTTTTTCATCTTCTGTTTATGTCTGATGAAACTATTGTTTTTATTTAAGAACTACAGTAGTAAGGTTTCACATTTAGTATCAGTAATATACAAGGCATTCTTGCTTTCTACAGCAAAAATCAAATGAGGACAGTCAACACAGACAACATAATCTCTCCTCTGATTACATCAACAAACAGATTATCCTGGCTTTTTTTTTTTTTTTTTTTACCTTACATGGAGTGAAGTGCACAGTGTTATTGAGCATGTGTGTGTCTCCTATCCCATCAACATCGGTGCTGTGAAAATCATTATTTATAGCAAAAAAAAAATCTGCACCTGCTCAGCGACACTGTCTGCTCAGATGTCTCCCCTCCCTGCTTCTGTCCCTCTCTAGGGCGAGCAGGTTTTCCATCAAGCTGTTGCCATTTCATTAAAGCAGACCATTACACCTATTAAATATTCCTTATGTCAGTTTGTGGTCTAAAGATTTGGCAGGGGAAAACGGAACTGTCTGTTTAGGTGTCTCCAACAGGGAAAGTGCCAAAGTCGTACAGAATGTCACTTACTTTTTAATGAATTAAATATCATCCGATCTAAGTTATTTTAAATGTTTTCCTTTCTGCTCAATGGTACTTTTAAACGTTGTCTTTTAGCACATACGGTACCAAGCATTTGTTTGCTCATTCATCAGTCATCCATTAGTGTGTGAGGAATTTTCTGTGGGGAATGCAACTTGTGGTCATCCATTTATTCATCCATCAATCAAGCACTGGCATGACCGGAAAGCCTGTATCAGCATACAGCCCACTATGTCACCATTTAAGAAGCTGTTGCACAATCATCACTGATTTTACAAGCCGAGCTTCCTGCTGGGGCCATGCTTTTAGTCCCCCCATCCTTTCTAAATGACGAGCTAATTAGTTTCTCCCCCACAAGAAACTAATTTATGCAAAAATATTATGAAAAAAATTGCACCAGCCAACATTTCCTGGCTCGCCTAAAGCGCTGCTCTGTGTACTGTTTGCAACACAACGTCCTACATGTGCAAATTCAGATCTTCCGTAAATTTGGAGAACACTGCCGCCCTTCTTAAGTCCTTCAAGATGTTCCTGAGCTAAAACAAACAGGCTAGAATTTCATTGAACACTTCCGAGAGGTTTCATTGTCGACTAGGGGTTTCTACCGGCAGATATTTGCCAGGACCATCCATCTTGGCTGAGACTCAGTGCTCAATGACCGAGGGTAGTTTTTTGCCACGTTGGTGAACCCCCCTCCTCGGGGCCCTTCTCCAATAAACTGGAGTTGGTGCTTTTCTGCGCTGGATGGATGGGGATTGATTGAGCTGACTCCAAACTGTCTGCTAAGGCTCAGATAATGCTGAGACCACTTAATATCTGATTGGAAAGACTATCTGCGAGATGCCCGTCCTGAAGATGCTCACACATTTGCCAAAGTCACAAAGAGCCGCATGAAGATACCCTCGCATATACACACACTCAGTACAGTATATAGTTCTCCTTCCTTCTCAGCTTCATGTTTCTGTTAAAACACGCATGCATCATTAAGTATTATTATGTGCCGTTATAAAATAACTTCCTCATTCATAACACTGACAGAAATCTCATCACAGCGCATCAAAAAACAATTCTCTACTAATGAATCTCAGTTTTAAAGAAAAAAAAAGAAAGATATGAGAAGAGGTTAATATGTCGTTCTGCAGTTTTTAAATAGCACAGCTGAAGGAAGTGAAGAAAGGGTTTGAAATCAGTGAGCTGTTCCTGAATGTAAATACAACAGTTTGTCATTTTAGTTTAGTTTAGAAGAAGAAAGAAAGTAAATAATGTAGAAATTGAAAAAAAATGTATGAAATAAATTTCTGTTGATCTAACGTATTGAAAAAAGCTACCCCACTCTATGTGTATCAGTGTGTTTGTGTATATACGCTAAATATGTGCATGTGTGTATGTGTGCAAGCTTGTTTGTATGTGTGTGTATATTATAGATATATCTGTATATGCATCCATGTGCTTCAGTAACATTACTTATTGTGAGGACTGAAAAGTGTTTGAAATTTCCAAATTTTTATATTAGGTTTAACAAGCTATGGCTGCAGCCTACACGCCTTATTGGTCTTCTTCTGTTCAGTCCAAATGACAGACACCTTTTGTTAATGTTATATGTGGACTCTAATCAATCCTGTATTTTTTAAAGCATCTATGACAGTTAGATCCTCAGGAAGAAGGAGACAAAATTATACTTAAAAGAAACGCATTCTGAAAAGAGTGGACTTCTACTGGGAGTCTACAAAGACTCTTGAAGATATCAAAGTTCCAGCTGCTGCTGTTAGATGTAAGGCAGTGATAACTGAAGCAACAGAGTGGATCAATGAGTGTGTGTGCGTGCATGCGTGCGTGCGTGTGTATATGAGAGAGAGAGAGAGTGTTGGAAAATGATATGACACATGAGTCTGGCACAGAGAGAGGGGAAGCACAGATCAAACAGGTGTCATATTAACATCACATTCTCTTAAATATCAAAGCGATGCTTGACTTTGATACAGGATTTGTAGTTTTTGGGACCGACACAAATCTCTTTCACAGGTGGTCAAAAGATTTCTGCATAATTATCCACAGCGCTCCTGCTCTGCTTCCATGTACCCGTGTAAACTAATCAATCACAAATGGAGACTTGTTATTAGTTTATAGAAATATTGTCAAGAGAGGGAAACATGGTACTGGAAATAAACATTCATCAAGTGCAATATTGTGAGACCAAGCATGCAAAAAGGTGGACGTTTAAAAAAAAAAAAAAAAAAAAAAAAAGCAAAGCTGAAATGTGTGAAATATTCATGATCCAAACTGTGATAACCGAGGCTAAAAACAAGGCTAGCTGAAAACTATAAACCAAGGCAAGGAAAACAAGCTTTTCAGCGGTTTGAAGTGTGAGCTAGACAGCAGTCTGTGTTTGCTGGATGGACTCCATCTTACCACCAAACTATCAATCATTTGATTTAAGTGTCTGTTGCTCATTCTCTCTCCCTCTCTTTACAGGCCTCTCTCTCTCTCTCTCTCTCTCTCTCCATACACACACACACACACCCATACACCTAGAATGTAAATACCTCTAACCCAGCAGAGTTAGTTAAGGTGGTAAAGTGGCTGCTGTCACAAGCATTTAGGAGACACAACCTGGACTTTAATTGCTCTTTTTCCTGGCAGAGAAACATTGGCTTTTTCCAGGGAAACAGCAGTTTACGTATTTATTTATTTAATTGTTGTTGTATATAATCTATACAATGAGACAATTCCTTCTGGTGTTGTGGGTCCATTGGATTTTTCTAGACTTTAATCTCCAATTTCATTAACTACTAATTTTGATTAGGTACTCATACTTATTAACTATTTAATATGTCATTATTTATTTTTTAATTTTAATGTCCCAAGCTGATCCTGGAATATTTCAGTGGACTGGTTTTGATACTCAATATTAAAGGACTCAGATTGAGATTGGGGCCAAAAAAAAAACTTGATTTACTTACTGCAAGCGTTACCTTTAATTTCTTTCAATTTAGTGTGTTGAAAAAAGCCAAAGTAGATATGTATATACAAATGCAGTGTATTATTACTTAAACATACATAGCTACTGGATGACTTTTCACATCCTGGATGAGGAGCTTGGATTAGGTGTTAAAGACGGACACTAAGTCCAAGTCAATTGATAGTACACTTGGGACATCCACTGTGAAACCAGTTTAATCGAGTAGAAAACTAGCTCTCATGCTTGGCTGCGGCTCCCATGTTTTCTGTCCCACAAGTCTTCACAAAGCCAAGGTGGTACTAACAGCAATCTCTCACGTGGTCGGTCAGGAACAAAGCTGCCATAAAGAGGGCCGACAGCCTGGTGTGGTTGTGCACACAGGTAGGCACAGTACAGTACACTGATTAGTAAAAGGCTCAGACACACTTACTGCCATCCAGCAGCCAGTTGTATGAGCTTGGCACCTTTTACTTTAAAATGAAAACCTTGTTTTATAAGTCTTAATAAAGTCCCAAATATAACATACAGTACATACTCTTAGATATAGGCCTACACACACGCAAGCAGGCATGTCCACTAGTAAAAACACACATATGCTATACAGTATTTTTTTTTTGTTTGCTGTTTCAGCACTTGATTATTTGCATAAGCTCAAATTATTGCACTTAATAATAATTTCTTGTGCTACACATACAGTGTTAGCTGCAAATCAACAGCATCCCTCTGGGGCTGGCTGTCCTGGTGCTAATTGAGCTTTCTATTTTATGCTCTTTCAGCAATATCTCCACAATACTTACAGTGTAAATTGGTCTCCTATGACAATAAAAGCCCCCCCCCCTCCAAGTCTGCTCACTCTCCCTCTCGCTGAAATGGTGACATGGTACTTGGAGAGTGCTTGAATATGAATGAAGTCTCCTCTGGCCACCTGCTACTGCTGTCAAAATGAATTAGAAATGGTACTCATTAAGTTGTTTGTCACAGGTATGCTCTGGGTCATAAAAGTTACCCATGTTACCATTAATGGGACTGGGTATATGACTAATATGATTAAAAAGAGCCTGTTTTTCACGTTGAAGCTGAACATTGGCTTTTATACTTTTATGTTTGAAAATGTGACTGAAAATGATCTTTTGCAATTATTTGAGAACTCGCCTCCTGAGTAATATGTTTTTTAACAAGGAAAAAAGAAAAAAAAGAAAGAAAGAAGTGAGGGGGAAAATAGTGGCATCACAGCCGAGCAGCTGTGACCAAGTGATCCAATTCGCACTTTGTCGGTTTTACTCTCTTCTCCTTGAACACATAATAAGTAAGTATAAAGAATTAACAATTGACACCCAAATTAGCGGCATATGACGGCACACTAGTTTTCACGGCTGCAATATGGACATTTGCATCAAAAATAAATAAAAGCTTTTGTGAGGATTTTATGGGCTGTTTTACATTATACATCACTTTCTGTGACCTTTATAACTAATAAATAACAGGAACTTCATAACAGTAGCAAAAAATAATGATAGCGCTAAATTGTTGACTATCTCTGTTTGTATCTAGCAGCTCCTTGTTGCCTCGGCCAGCATTTTTGGTTGAAAGTAGAGAGCAGCATTCAGACTGCAGATTAGCACCTGTACATTGAAATGGTGCAGACTTTTCTTCCTGGCATCAAGCCTTCGTTTCTCCAGCTTCCACGTGTTCTCTCCTGTTGTTTCTCTTTTTCCCCCATTCCTCCATCTCTCTCCCTCTATCTCTATCTCTCCGTCTCTCATTCTTTTGGTGTCTGTCTATGCTCCGATTCACATGCATTTCAATGTGACCTCTTGGTGGCCTCCAGGCAGTCAGTCTGATGGGAGAGCATCCTGCATGGAGCTTTTAGAGGCAGAGGCACCCCAGGCCACTCCAGTAATGGAAGTCTCCAGAAAGCACGGTGGGTAATGGTAACGTGTCCGTACTTCCTTTCCTTCTTTCAAAAAAAGTAACCGTTATGACATGTGACGCCACACAGTTAAGCAGAAAAATACTTAAGGACTGTAATTTCCAAATTATGTTAGATTTCATTTTTTTACTGAAGGAAAAAAAACACATATAATTCCTGTTTGAAAGAGATTATGGCCCCTAAATCAAGCAGGACAGCTCCTCAGACTGCAGTGTTCAGCGAAAAATTCACAATTTTTAATTACATTACAGTATATGCTTAAATAAACACTTCTTTTTATGAAAGTAATGGTAATATTGGCAATGTTCCTGGATGTATACCTTCTCTGAAATGAGAATATCACTTGCACCAGATCATGACTGGACTCCTTCGTGAGGACTTTTTTCTTTTACTCGCAATAACCCATCTTCTGTTACCTGAACATCTTTTATGAGGTAAATGAACGAAACCTCTTCATTCTAAACTGTCGAGTAATTTTTATTAATTACCATTTTTCTATTGAATGCCCATGACATAAAAACCACGTTAGTGAACCTCAGTAATAAAATAGTCAATCAAGACTTTGTTGTTTAGCTCAAGATGTTGCAATTACAGTGATTAGACATACACACACACACACACACACACCATCTGACGAAGGCCCCTTGCTGAAACGCACACAGCCGGCCAACCGTTCAGACTGTGACGTGTTGGATCGATGCCGACAGCCTTCTGACCTCCCTTCCACCCCATCTCCAAACACCTCCCTTTGACTGACAGCTCCCATCAGTCTGTGTCTAATACTCCCTGGGCACACATGCCGGGAGGCACTCATGCAAAAAAACATGCACACATCCCTTACAAAAAAAGCACAAGGGAATTGAATATACTCGCATAATAAATACAACACTAAAATTCCACTTACAGTTTGTGAGTGAAGTGATGTCGAAGTCTTATTTAAGTAATCCGGGGGAACGTAAACTACTTTTTGCTTTTACTGTTAAAGGTCTTTCGACTTAGATTTTTAACATTAAGGCTCAGTAACAGTACTGGATTAGGATATTTTCTTATTTTTACCACCCCTGAGTTTATAGTCTTCCATTTCACCAGGTCACCTTGACATCAGGCCAAATACTTGACATGTTGCTTTCTAGTGTTCTGCAATGCCTGCAGTGATAATGAGGACGTGCACAGTTTGCAGATAAACAAGGATATAGTTTGTACCTTAGGTACAAGCAGATCTTGCTATTTCTTACTTTTATTATTATATTATCGGGCTCTTCACTGAAGCTTGTCTTGGCTCCCTCCATTCATTCATTCATGTAGCTTATACCTAAGCAGACTGTTTACAATACATCATATCTGGTATGTATGCTATATGTGCTTGGATAATACTTGTCATTGCCTTTTTGGGCCATTACGTCACCACTGTTTGGTTTTCTAAAAGAAGTAAATGCGCATGAATGGTGTATTGTTCTGCATAGAAATGAAATGCATTAGTAAGATTACATAATAACAAAAACATTTCCCTGAAGCAAGTGAAGCTTTTACTCCACAAGGTTTGAGACTTTTGTTAATGTACTTCCTCTTTTCCTTTGACAGTTACGCAATGTTTTTATATTTACAATACCGTGTTGCATCATACATTTGTCATTGAGGTTAGACATAGGAGATGTCATTGGATGAACTGTCCAATAGACTTTGATAAAAGTTGTGAAATCTTAATCACACAGTTAAACAAAGTTGGCATAAAAAAAAATAATGAAGATTTGTGATGGTATAATTCCTTAAAGTGGAAAAACATTTCAACCAAATGAATGCCGGTTTTGAATCTTCTCAAGTCCCGAAGCTTTTGAGTGAATCCTTGTCTAAGGTTCGCTTTTAGCTTGGTGTCTATCACTCTGTCTCCCTCCCTGCTGGGTAGAGTTTCCACGGTAACTGTGGTTGTTCCATCGTCCACCGTTTCCGATGCGTGGGGAACGCTACCGATAGCTACCAGGGAAAACAAAAGCGCTATTCTCTTCCTGTTGTAGTTGCACAATGACAGATGCACTTTCTTTCCGCTGTAAATTGAGCCGTCATTCTCCCAGGAGATTTCCTAGTCTATAATCGACTTAATCATCTCTTCACAGGTGTCATTGCTTGTGTCGTGGTGGTGGGTGGAGTGAATGAATACAATACAAAATCTTTACTTAATATGGTGGTTCTTTGATTATGTCAACAACAGGCAGCTGGATCACAAATAGCTCCTGTGCGGTTGCGCTACGTCGAACAGTGGCTGCCCATCGTGATGTTGGCTGGCTAGTTTCACTTGAGTGAATGAACGATGAACGAAAATTTGAGACTCAAACATTTAGTGAAAGTTGAAAAGCTGTTCTTTCAATCCAGTTTGCATTGAAATGCATGTTAAAATGAGGTGTCCCTATATATCTTCACTTTTCCTTGCAAGATTATCCTAGTGGAGCCCAGTGACGTTTGCATACAAGTATCAATTTTTCACTGACAAGGACGAAAATGAAAAGACTGCATCAATCAAAGCTCAAATTTGGGAAAGAAAGAGATACGGGACAAGATGAGGAGACCACTGGCCCACTGATAGCCCAGTGATTTGTGATAGCTAACCCCAAATGGTTGGTTTACAAGCTGGTATCTGTGTCACATTTGTGTTTCCGGTAACGTTGAATTACTCGCCCAAGGATATTCGGCAGTTTGTCAAGACATGTAGTTGGTGTGATGTTAGTTATTGTAGCAGAAGAGTCGGTCAGTATCTCTGTGTGGAACTGGTGTGCTGGTAATAGGAAACCACCTCCTCCTCTCTGCGCGTTCGCCTCACAGCAGCAGAAACTGTAGCCGCAGTTTGCTGTCTCATTGTTTGTATTTGTCCTTACTACGTGCAAAGGGTTTTACATCCATGAAAACCTGAAAATGCAAGTTCGCTAGCACAGTGTTTTCATTGGGTTGGATGCACATTTACAAATGCTGTGGCAGGTAACGTTGCCGTCCTTGATTTGTATTTTATGTTTTGTTTTACTTCAGCTATGAGAGAGAGTATCCACAATGCCATTGTGTCGTTGCCCTGGTGATGCACATCCATGAATTTGGTGGGGGCGGAGCTTTTGAAGGAATCACTGAAGGGAGGGGTGTATTTGTTTTGCTGTCGAGTTCAAATATCAACAGTCTTTCTCCAGGATCACTTGCTCCGCCTTGTAATAGGCAGCAAGAGTGAAAGCTGAATACAGCTGCATCTGAAGCTGGCTGCCATCCTCCCTTCCGCTCTGTCTGTCTCTGAAACAGTGTGAGTGGATGCCTGGCTTTTGTGTCAAAGCTGTGCAGTGCCAATAAGGGCTCCCCTTACACAGTGCAGGCACAACGGGCTGCCCTGCCAGTGCTGGCACATCAATAAACTGACCGTACCACAGACTTAACGCCAGAGTTTAAGATTCTCCAAAATCCGAATCCCATATTATACATAAGAGTATGAGTGGAAGGAAAATAACTTGTTAAGCTCATACGTTTTTTTGTTTTGCTCCTGTCTTCTGAGTGGATTGTTGCTAGGCTGCACACTGTGCTCAGACAGACACCTAAGGTCATGACCAGTAGCAAGTGCGCTGACAGCGGGAGGAGAGAAAAGCAAAGTGAAGCAGGTGGAGGAGAAGGAAGAGGAGGGAGAGAGGTGAGACAAGATGAAGAAGAGGTGAGTGAAAAGAGGACAGAGGAAGAGGAGGAAGAGAGGACAGGCCAGGGGACAGAAGGAAAATAAAGCCTGGTTTTTCTGCATGTAGTTTTCTGCAGTGCGGTTCATAAGCCTGCAGGTAATCACTCCCCGTCTCTGACCTTGAGCGCTTACCTCAGGACAATCATAACTTACGCCAACTCAACACAGCGAGAGAGACAGAGAGAGAGAGAGAGAGTGGGCACAGCGCTGACCCAAGCACATCTCTAGAGGAAATCACCCCCCACCCAGGGGGGGTTTACGCTGCCAAAAGCATTAACTTCCAACCTTCTTTTTTTTGTCCAACACAGCAAGCAATCAAGCAGGAAAGCAAGCACTGGCATTGTTTGTCTGATGAGTCTGTATGCTTCACTTCTCTCTATTCTTCCCTTGTTTTCCTTCTCTACCTCCTCTTTCTACACACTATTCTCCCTTTTCCTGTGCCTTGCCGTCCTTTCGTATCCTCTCCTCTTTTTAATGTGCTTCTGTCTCTCTATCTTATTCATTCCCAGCGTAGGTGGATTTAGTTTTGTTTCCCTCAAATTAGTAATTAAAAGGCAGTTACTGATTCTGCCAGAGTCGTGCCTTCATCAATATGTAGAATTGAAATTGAAGAAAAGGGAAGAAGGTGAGAAGGATAGAAAAGTGGGACAGATGACAAAGGGTAGAGGAGTTTAAATAAAAACAAAAAAATGCTTGACGAACATTGCTGCCACAAGTCAAATTATCTCATTTAATTGTTCAGATGTTTTTATAGGATGCTGCCTTACTCAAAAAAGGAAACCAAATCTGTAAATGAAAATGAGGAATAATACATAATGCAATACATAAATAAATACATATGCTTTTATTTTTTAAAAAGTGGACTGCAGGGACTGTGGCTGTTATTCTTCGTCTTTGGAGAGACATCCTTTCCTCTCTGCTGTTCTGCTTGACAGAAAAGCAGGGAGGCTTCCTCTTAAACATTGCAGAGTGGGAGTTCTTATCAAGAATTAATGATGCCTTTCAGACGGGAAGTTAACCAGCCATACTTATTAGCCATCTCAAAAGTACGATTCCTGGTGCTCAATAAGCTTGGGTTCACAAATTATGATGAATGAGTTACTTAAGAGTACCTGATGAGTCATCTTAGTTTAGCTCACAGTTTGATTCAGCTTGTTCAGTGTTGGTGAAAAGACTTCCTCAAGCCCCAAATGTGGTGAGGCAAAAAAGAAACTACCAAGAGAGTTGTGTCCATAAAAGTGGAGTTTGGATCAGTGAGCAAACTACATTTTGCTTTTAGCAACTTCAAAGGGTGAGATGATGTGGATGGGGACTTGGGAGTGGTCAACACCTTTCTGCATGCGTCTGCAGACTCAATCCAACACTGAGTGAAAGGCTATTTATTTTAAAGGGGCGCTGCCCTTTTTGTGTGTCTGTACAGTCACTGATTTAATGGACGGGATTCAATCACCATAAGAATCAAATAGGTGACACAGAGTGCACTGCAAAACCATTCAAATGGCTGTTATGTCTGATGGTAATAACCAGTGTGAGGCACAAGCCTTTGTGGGGATGACTTGCTGAAGTGGAAATCATTCATAGTGTGCTTAAGATTTTACACAGCAGCTTTTTATTAAAATATTTAATGAATGGATGAGTATACTTTGTCAAAGCCACTCAGTGTTACGTTTGTAGCACTCTGACTTTGAATTCAACAAGTAGAAAAAGTAATTTCCTAAGCTCTCTTTAAGAAATAACCCATGGTTATCTGCTCCATCATTCACAGGAAACTTTACAGACCTGATTCATACCTCGAGATATACAACCACACATTCAAACGCTCATTCGCTAAATCGTGGTGGCTTACCAGAAGTTGACCAGGAATGGATGTTCGAGGTTCTGCATGATCTGCAGCTCTTTCAGGACATTCCTCACTTCGTTCCGCTCCACGCATTTTAGCTTGTTCATGTACTTCATGGCGTACATCTTCTTAGTGTCCTTCTTCTGCACAATGCAGACCTGATAAGATTGCATAAGGGATAAGAAATACCTTCATTGCTGTGGTCAAAAGAACCTGAATATTTTGTTGGTGCTCTACTTGTGTATCTCTTACGTTTCAGTACCTTCAAGGCAGTAAAAAGAATGAGTCATATATTGCTTTCTGCAAACACATCATCCATATAAATGGTGATCATTACCAGTATGATACACATCATGCTCAATTATGATCATGATATGATATGTTTTCTCATATAATAATAATTCTGTCTGTATAAAGCGCTTTTCAAGCATGGAGCACATGTTATCATTGATTAATAATGTTGCACGACACAGAAAAACCCCTTAGCCCCCTTTGCTAATTAGTTTACTTTTAAAAATGTGTTTGATGTATAATGTTACCAGGTTTCATAAAATAGAATTCTGATAATCTGTTTGACAACATTGAAAACTGGTGTAGTTTAATAAGACGTTGCGGTTTCCATCATTCACCCCTGTTTGTCCAAAACGCTATAATCGCGTGTGACACATGGAGACATGGTGTGCGTGCAACATCGCTGCAATAACCAGCAATGTTGTCCATCGAACAAGGTCGAAAAGGTCGGCAGGAAACTTCAGGATTTCTCTTTAATCTCTGTGATCACGAGTTTAATCCTCTCTTAAGACGTTTTAACTTTTCACGACAGTAACAGTGCGTGTTTGAGATCGGGAGACATCATTAGCGTTAGCATTCATTAGATTTCCTAGTGCATGTCAGTAGGGAATATAGATTTTTTTTTTTTTTCAAGATTGCATAAGAACGCCGGGACGCTTGGAATGCTTACACCAGTAGGGGGAAAAAAGAGAGAAGAGCATGAGTGTGATGTGACGCAGCAAAAAAGCAGAATGAGACACCTGGTGCAATCTGAGTAGCTGTCATTGCGTGTGTACATCATACCGTGCATAATTAGCCCCTTTTGACAATGTGTCTGAGAATAGTGTCTATTTTCAATATGCAGCAGTGTAATACCCCATATTTATTTGTAGTCTACTTGTCTGTGCTACGAGCGTCAATAAGCCAGTGATTACTGCTATCTAAGAGAGTGATCTGTGGACCAGCTGGCACAGTTAATCAGCCAAACCCTGATCGCATCACTCCTCCCATTGAACAGCTTGCCATCTACTGTGATTAGACTGCTTATCTGTTGTTGGACAGAGTATTGATGCTGCGTGGGTCTGTTTTGTGTGTGTACGCATGTGCACGTGAGTGTGCATGTGCGTCGCTATATGTTCTTACATGTACTCGTAAGTGCTGATGTGAATTGCTCTTCACTTTATGGCTTAACGGCAAGAGGAAACATGACTGCTGCCACCTCAGATTTGTTTTCCACCGAGCTGCTGGTTGGTGTCGAGCAAATTAAACCTGAAGGCTTTCACTAGACTGTGTATGATAATATTGTACTGACAGAGAGGGGGCTGGTATTTTATTTGTAACATGCGCCTTATGATAAAAGGCCTCTGCAAGGAAATCGAAGGGGATCATGCGGAGCTGGAACAAATAGTCGAAAATCAGTTAATCGTTTAAGTCATTAATTCAAGCAGAAATGCTGAAGTATCCCTGCTTCCTGCATCTACGTTGTGAGGATTGTCTATTCATTATCTAATGTGATAGTAAACTGAATGTCTTCCCGTTATGGTGTGTTGGTCCCACAATACAAGTCATTCGATGATGTCACCTTGGGCTTTGGGAAGTCGTGAAAATAAGCAAACAGAAAACACTTTGACAAACATGGACTTACTTTTCCAAAGCTTCCTTTTCCTATTGCCCTCAAGATCTGGAAGTGGTCGAAATTGACTGTGGGAAAGAGAAGAAGAAAATCTCTTTAAAATCGTATGAAATACAAAACAAAGTTAAACCTGAAAACCAAAATGCTTTTGTTTTTCCATTTAAAATGAAGAGAATCATTTCTCCCCAGCCATTTAAAATGAGGTAAAACTACTTTTCAGGATCAACAGTAGATACTCGCGTGTTACATTTACTGTAGCTTGAACATTGAAAGTTATGGATTACACCTTTAACTACTCCAACTTTACATGCTTGCTTCTGTCTTCAGTTCATTGAATCAATATTAATGGAAAGAGATGAATGTTTAGTATGAGAACACTAGTACAGTAGGTTCACTGTGAGCTTTGCTTTGAGCTCCTCTGAACAATGTGACAGTCAAGCTGAAGCAGATGGAGGTCTCCAGGGCAACCACAGGTCACTGACATTATATAGCACAGAATTCAAATAAGGCCTCAGCACAAAGACGTCTTTTATGAGCATGGCATGTTTTTTTGTTTTTTTTCCTCTAAACAAAAGACATATTTTTAGCCGTCTTTCTTGCCGCTTGGTATCCTCCCCAGCCTTTGTATCACACTCTCCTCTGCACACTTGTTCTCACCCTCTTGCTGTCTCACACACACAAACACACACACACACACACACACACACACACACACACACACACAACCTAAACCAGAGCAGAGAACTCCCTATCTCCCTCTCCATCTATCAGCAACATTTATCGCCGATTGAAACCGGATGGGGCTGTGTGTTTCTCGCTGCCATGACGACCAGGACAGAAGGTTTTCCCTCTCTGCCGTTTCCCCCGAGGATGGAACAGCTGCTGCCCAGTCCCCGCGCTCATCTCATCTGACCACACTCGTGTATATTCACAAAGCATTCAGTCTCTCTCAAAAAAAATAAACAAATAGAGTGCTGACTTAAAGCATCACCTGCTTCTCTTGCAACAGTACAGCTTGCGCGCGCGCGCACACACACACACACGCGCGCACATGCACATTCTGCCTTGCAGTCACTAGATCTATTGGATGTGACAGTTAATGTTATGCTCTGTTAGTCACGTACCACTGGCACTTCCTCCTCTCACACTATCTGTGTTGGAGTGTTTACACAACCTAGTCTGATAGTGTCCATATGAAGCCCGCTTTATAATGCACACGCACACGCACACACACATACACAGACTAAAAGATGCCAGCGTATATACTCAACATACACACACTAAATATAAACATGGTCATTTTCCTGCTGAGCTACTTCTAGATTCGGCTCTGATCAGCTTTTCATAGAGGCGGCTGTGGTTGTGGATGACGGGGGCAGAGCTCTGATCAGAGAGAGAGAGACAGTCATACAAACGAAAAGAGGCAGATAAAGCGAGAGACACAGACTTTACCAGCAGAACTTTGAATGGTTTAATGTGCTTGATGAAATGATGGACACACCAGTAACAGAGCGTGTAATGATCGAAATCTTTAGACGAGTGGAATTGACACATTGACAGCCTCTCCGTGGCTAAGTGAGGAACTCATCTGCTGGTCAATTTGAATTTGACTGACACATGCTAATCAGTTTGGATTGAAGTTAATTGCGCCTGTTCAGGCTGAGTCTCTCGCGCTCTCTGTGTAGCTGTACTGTACTGTACGTCTTTGCCTCTCTTTCTCTATCTGCCAGAAGTTGTCTTCATCCACACTAAGTTGACTAAATTTTAACAAACATATTTTTCCCCCTTCATTTACCCTCAGCACTCATATACTCCAAAATGGAGACACAGGTTGTTCTATTTTTACTATGGGTGCGCAGTCATGCATTTTGGGCTGTGTGTGTGGATGTTCGCAAAGATGTTCACATTTGCCTTTGCAATCAAGGGCAGATGACAAATTTGACTTCATGCAGGACCCACACAGCTTAATCAGACAGAGCTTAGAAGTTGAGCATCAGATGGTGTTTTTGCTCCGTAAATTGGATAAACCAGAAAACACCAGCTGCACGTTTTCATCTGGAAGAGAAAAACTTGGGCTTCAGAAAAATTATTTCAGCCCCACTCCCACTGGTTCCTACCAAAGATCTTTTAAAAACAGGTCAAACAATATATAGTTACATTCTTTTAAAAACGCTAATTAATTTCCTAAAACAGCTGGGCACTGTAGTTTTTTTTTTTTGCAAACATAAGGAAATAGCGTATTTGCTGGGGACTATTTTCAGCAGTGGATTAATACCCATTTGCTCTTTATGGGAATTTACAGCAGCAGGAGAGAGAATGTGATATTTGAAACGAAGTGCATAGTAATGACAGAACTGTACTGTACTGAAAAGCTGCAACAGTGTGATGCAACAGTGATTTGTTTGGCCTCACAGAAAATACTCTTCAGTGTGATCAGTTCACTGTTGGTCTTTTCGTGGGATTTGTTGAAAGTAAGAAAACATAGAATATTGTTTACATGCAGATAAAGCTGATCTTATATGAGCCGATATTATCAATAAACTGTGTGCCTCTTTATGGCCGTATAACAAATCACTTTTTTTTTCTTTTTTTTTTTTTTTTTTATAGTTGCTCAGTTGTCAGATGACAGAAACAGAACAATACATAAATGAGAACATCTGAATCCTGATTTTGGCTGCATTAAAACGCAGTAGAGGTGATCACAGAGCAGGAAGGAGTTCAACCAGCAGAGATGCAACAGAGCAAACAAAGTAAGTCTGTTTCACCTCTCAACAGCTGTTGGCTGTGATGCACACTTTCATTGTTCAGTGAATGTGACATATCCAAAAATTAGCCAGCTCAGTGTGGATGTACCATCTCTGCCCCCCCCCCCCCCCCCCCCCCCCCGGGTTCTCTCTCTCTTCCTCCCTCTCCCTCCTCACACAGAAGCCTGTAAATCACTTAAGGACCCACCAACGTGGGAACATCAGCGCTCACACAGTTGCTCTGACAACTGAAACAGAGCCCATGGGTCCCTGTGCCACTGCCGTGTGAATAAAGTATGATCAGCAGTAAACGGGGCACGTCCATTAACCAGAGTCTCCCAGTTACACAAAGTGGAAAATGTATGCGGCACATAAGGGACACGCATCATTCTCTGAGGAGATAAACATGTCTTGACAGAGTTCACCTTCATGCACACACCTCTCTGTAAATCAACTAATACGGGTTGAGTATGAACTGTAAAACATGCATCTGTCTCCGCACTGATGCCGGCTAAGAAAACAGTCAGAGAATGTATTCTCCAAATAAATTCTCATTCTTAGAAATTAGAAAAATTAAATATGCATGCAATTATTTGGAAAATTAATCACAATTTTTTTTCACCCGCTTTAGATGAATTTAGATAAATTTATGTCTCAGTTGTTTTTTATCTATAGCGTGCAACAGTTTGTCCTCTGACAAACATCACAGAAGAAGAAAGAATAGAAATTAGAAGCTTTTTTTTTTTTTTTAGATAAGTCAACAAAATACAGTTGTGAATGGTCTGTGTCTGGTGTGTTTCCATTTGGTGACAGAATGAATAATGCTGGGTTTTCTCATTCCGCGGTATCATTCCAATTAAACTGATTTCCAGCACTCTGCCTCTCGGATAAAACTGGCTTCCCGGCGCATGATTCGGCAGGCGCCGTGACTTGAATGCAAAAAAAAAAAGTATTTCCATTTCAATATTATTTTTTAATTTTCCAAACATTGCTTTGTTGAATAGTCTGAAAAACCACCTCATGCAAGCGTATACATTGTTTTTCCGTTTTTTAAGTTTGCAATTTCAAATTGCGCATTAAGCTGGTTAATGGAAACGCACCAACTGTGTGTCGTAGTGAAAAGGTTGAATCCTGCAGAAAAGCCATGTTGCTTTGGCAATTGAGATACTCTGTGTATAAAATATGTTCGAGAGAGAAATATTTTGCAAGTCTGGCCTGATGGTGGCGCTATACTGTTCGACCGCAATGGAATCTGAAAATGAAAAGGGATCTGTGAACATTTAAAATGTTCTTCATAACTTCACCCCCAACTATATTTACAACTCTTAGTTTTCAGCTGCACAGCAACTACGGATGAAAAGTACAAGAGCCAACCTCATAGCATTTACTTACATTAATAATATATTTTTTAAAATGTCACCTCTGTTGCATTAACAAACAAACATAAATTTCCACTTTTGTAGACAATACCACCTTGCGGCGACCTTTGCAGTCCTGGAGTATAAACAGGAAAACTCAATTTGCATCTTTATTGCCACTCAAAGGACTGTGCATGATGTATAGTCAACATGCAGTGACCACTAACCTTCATCATAACAGTAAAATCGAAGATTGTCAGCAGAACAAGAGATGTATTCACATTGCGAGCAACAGTTTCCATGTCAACGATCCATGTTAAAAATAACAACAACAAAAAAAAACTACTTTGGGTTCCTCTTTTCGGTTTCATCTCGATGATTACTTTATTTCTTTGCATGCAGTCTGGATTTTTTTTCATTTGATGGTTGTTATCGTGTGAAGTGCAACAATCTACAAAGTAAACCAAGCGTTGAATATTTCCACCTTTTACTTTTCTGTCTCAGGCTCCAATTATCTCTCCTCATCACATCCCTGCCTGTGCCCCTCTCTCCCCCGATCGTGCGCTGTGTTTCCCAGGTATCTCTGGACTACGTATAGAGCAGTCAGGGGATTTATATGTGTAATAGCCACTCTGCAGTATAATGTCAAACAATAACAACAACGTCAAGGAACACCCTTCTGGTTACTCCGACCTCAAAAGGGAGAGCCCTGCCTGTCTCTGACGTGAGTTTCATCAGCGAGGGGATTACTTTGTTTCCAGTGAGCTGGAAATTTTTTTATTCATTTATTTATTTATTTTTCTCTCATTCAAAACGATGCACCTCTGTGTTTATTATTCCCCCTGCCCTCGGTGAAATCGCCCACGCTGTTTTGTGAGAGAGAAGGTGCACTGTTCCATTAACTCCGAGTTCAGAGAAGCTCTGTTGTGAGTGACATTTCCAGAACAGCACGGTAGATGACTAAGCTGGAAGGTTAACCACGAATAATGATTTCCTCTTTGATAGAGGTTGCCTCCAGTAAAAAAAAAAAAAGAGAATGCCACAGATATGGATTTCATTAGAGGATGCCATGCAGTAATTTGACACAGTCGGGGTGAAAAAACAATCTTGGTTTGTCACACGATGATGAGAATTCATTTCTCGGCACACAAACAAATTGTAAAAAAAATAAAATAAAAAAAAAATTCTAATGACAATTAATGGAGTATTATCCCGTCAAATGAGCTCAGTCGAAAATAGATATTACATGTCAACTTTATAAAAAGATTCAAATCTACAGTTGAGGAAAAACCCAGGAAAGCCACTTCACTTCTGACTAAATCACTGACTCATATAACTCTGACTTATTTGAGGTGCTTGGGGCGCAGCCAGAAAGGAAATAATTTCAGAGACTGACACAGATCAATAAATTCACATTGTATTATCTACTCAAGGCACAAAGAAAACGAGAAATAAATTCAAACCGAGAGCTTTGCCAATCAAAATAATAACTCAATGCCAATGCTGACCTTGATGGCAATCAGTCTGAAAAAATTCATAAGATAATAGCTTGGCAAGATCCAAGCAAAATTTCATTCATCGTAAATATAAAGACTTTTAACAACAAAGTCAAAATTCAAGAAAAATGTCCTGAAGAGTTCCATGAATATCTTTTGGGTTTCAGGAAAACAACTTTCTATTCTGTTCTTTTCTGTTCCCTCAACTACCTTTTGCATTAATATCCAACGCTGCGGCCACATCAATGACAAACTGTGGCTACAGCAAAGGGGTGTTCCTCTGTAGCATCGCTGAGAATGACTAATGACAAACCTAATTAGCATTACATCAATCTAACCAGCTACTGGAAGTGCACTCAGTCTTTTCAGGTAATAAGAATAGCTTGGCACATCGATATGGCTGCAGAAAAAGGTGGACAATGTGTTAAACGCCGCTCACAACTTGTGTCATTTCAAGTTCCTTTTAACCACTTTCCCCTGTTTGAGTCACAAAAGTACAGACAAACGAAAAAGAAGAGTCGTCACATTAAGGATTTTGGTTTGTTTTCAACACTCACCCTCGTCCGTGTCATCGGTGACCGGAGCCTTGCTGGACTGTCCGAGCCCCATGACTGCTCCTCTTACAGTTTTCTCCTGTTGTGCTCCCTCTGCTCAACTCAGCATCGAACGGCTCTCCCTCTGACACGCACTCATAGCCTGGTCAACACTAGCCCCTTACACACAAACATACACACACACACACACACACACACACACGCACACAGGCACAAACACAGTCTCACGTGCTGAACTGCTCAGCTCTGTCTGTCCTCACTGCCGTTTAAACGAGCGCAGGCAGACGGACGACTCTTGCCAGCCAGGAGGAGGGTGGGTGATGTGTTTGTGGCTGTGGCCCTCTGTTGACTGAGAGTCTAACCTGTGAGGGGGAGGCAGGAAAACACAACACCACCGGCACAGTGAGGGGAAGGAAGGACAGAGAGAGGGAAGGAGGGAAGGAGAGGAGAAAAAAAAAAGTTAAAAAGAGCTTCTGAGACATGAACAGCATCTAATGATCAATGGAAAGATCAATGCCAAAATTTCTTAGATCAAAAACAGAAAAAAAAAACATTGCTTGAAAACTTAAATGGTCTGCAATAATAGCAGGAGAGCAGTTACATTCATTTCAAGGGGAAAAATGCCTTTCTTCACTACTTTTCCATAGGTCTTCTTCCTCCTGTCTTTCTTTCATCTGTCCATTATCAATTATTAAATCCTTATATTTTAATCAGAACAGGATCCCACAGGAGCAGCATCTACGGCACATGAGTGATGAATGGGTAGGATCCGTTTTCCCATTAGGAACCACAAAATTGGAGGCTTTTGATTTATAGTTTGCTGGTGTTACGTCCTATACTCTGAATGGAATCCCTCAGGCTGCCCTCTTCAGGACGTGAGAGTTCATGAGTTTAGGCTGCAAAATTTTATTCCACAAGCAGCAGACAAAAATATAAATAAATAAAAGACTGCTGCATCATGAAACATGTAAGCCTGAATATGGAGATTTACTGAAGCGTACAGTCATGTCATTACATCATGTGTGCTTCTTCCAACATATTCTTGTAATATAGCCTCATCCTGGTGTCGACAGGGAGGATGAGGTGGCATAAAGTAAGTTTATTCAAGTTATTCATGTTGCAGCTTTACTGAGGTCAAGTGAGCTGGAACATCGTTTTAAACTGAGCGACGGCTTTGGCCCACAGCAACACTGAACTGAGTCATGAGGTGCATTTGTGGGTTAAATAGGCAAACTTCAGTCATTATATGGCAACACTCAATCCGCTCGGGGGAAACCCGTCTCATGGATGTCATTCTCAGACTGCATGATAAGGTCACCCCAGCGAATCTGGATATCCCTCTTGGGTTGAATGAAATATTCAAAAAGTAGTGCGGGAAGCCGCATTGCTGAGCTCCCCGCAGAGGACATTGTGCTCAGAGCCCTTATCTGATCAAATGAGAGAAACATGCGCTGAATAGAAAGTAACACCCCCCAAACCCCTCCCGCATCCATGCAGGACAACTGTGGGCACCTACCTCTGAACGAAGCCGGTTCCAGGAGCACGGGAGCATTTCCAGCCAGGTTTGCTGCAGAGGTGTGAGGCGACAGCGGAGCAACAGTGCGGCTCAGAGCATCACTTGTCCGGGTCCGGTGTTCGGACGACGACGCACCGGGACACCTGCCACCCGAAAAAAGAAAAAAAAATGGGAGACCACGCAGCGAGACGTGACTCGCGGGATGCGCCGACGGAGTGCGATGCGAAAACACTAACTGTGTCTGAAGAAGAGAGGTTCAGGGGGAGGAGGCGGGGAGAGGGGGACTGCTCTGCTAGTTGCTGAGATGAGCGACTGACCTCCACATCGCAGCCTGTGTAATGGGCTGGCTCCCGCCGTGCGTCTGGAGAGGCACGTTTCGTAGGCTGTGAGGCTGATGTGCTGTAGCTGTGGCGCTGAGGGTTCCCTGTCGTTAGAATTCACTCATCTTCAAAAAAAAAAAAAAAAAAATATATATATATATATATATATATAACGATACATAAAGTTGTATTCCCCCTAATGCATTCAGGGAGACATTATTACTACACGTCATTATTACAAGTTCACTGTAAAGTCAGTTACGCACCACAGACTCAATATACAGCGCCTGTTAAGTTTGTATTTTAACATTTTAGCCCGAAATGATCAGGTGATCATCCTATCAATATCCATTATGACCAAGCACATTATTTGCCTATTTCCACAGCGTCTTTACTTGCATCCAGTATTAAAGATTATCTAATGCAATTATTTTTATATTAAGTATCGCCATAAAACTGTTTTATAATACTATAGCCTACTTTATTAAAGTGTTTTTTTCCCCTCTTTTGTTGCCACAGTAGAGTCAGAGGTCATGGTCAGCTTTAGAACAGCTCCCCCTAGAGGTGATGTTGGTTTGATACCTGGCTTAGAGGCATTTCAGCAAGACAGATTGTCGACAATGCTGTTTCAACACTGGGACACCAGGTGAGGGCCAGTCTACAGTCCCTTTATAGACGAGCTGAGTCCGCTGCCTCATAATTGCCCTTCAAGATATATGGAAATAGTAATTATACAGGGAGAATAATGGGCACTAATGTCTCTCTGGTGTTTCATTGCAAGTCTACGTTGACCTCATTGTCCTTTATGTTATTGATTTTGTTTTTAAATCTCCTTAGGTATCAGTATAATGTTCCTTTTAATATTAGTAAATGATGGAAAACACAGTATACCATACACAGTATTACCAGCATTTCTTTTTTTTTGTTTTGTTTTGTTAAAGCAGCCTGTGAGCAGAGATATATACACTTGGTTTGGTGTAGTATCACAGATGGAGAACTGAACATGCCCACTGGGTATGGACCCCCTGCACTGGAGCCTCTTTGTGAAGTGACTTTTAACATTTCTTTTTTGTAAGTCAGTTAAACAACCACAAAAGGACACAGAAAAAAAACAACACTAAAACACACAAAGGCAGACACAACACAACTTAAAAGACATAGAGAGTTTTAGACATGAAATGATTGCAAAGACATGTAATACGAGATTCAAAACAAATACAAAAGGACTAAAAACTGGAGCGATGCCATGGTTTGTTGTCTTTTTGGTTTTTTTTTTTTTTTTGTCTCTGTGTTGGAGTGTCCAGGGGCCCCTAGCGTCTTACTTTCACACCACTGAAAGTTGACACTGTAACCTTTAAGCCGAGTCTATCATGCTTGGGCTCCAACACATCGACCGTGCAGCTGCAGGACTGCGAGGCTGCGAACGAAGCTCTAGACACCCAGGTGGAGGTGTTGAAGGCTAACCTCCAAGCGCAGGAAGAGCTCTCTATACCAGGCTGGAGACGGAGAGTAAACAGAATAAATCTCTGTTAAAAAAAGGGTAGAGCATCTCACCGCCCAGCTCCTGAAGAAGCAGACCTGGAGACTGGAGCTGAGTGCGCGGCTGCAGCAAGAAAAAGACACCCATCAGCAGCAAGTCAAGGCAGAAAAAAAGAAAAAGTTTAATGCTGAAAGGGAAATAAAACGGCCAGGAGATGATCTATGGGCTGAGGAGTGAGCAGCATGTCTTCTGTCAGGAGTTTGAGGGGCCTGACAAAAAAGACTGGAGGGAGGAGCTGACCTCAACCAAGCTCAAGGTTTAGGAACAGATCAATTGGGCCCTCCAGAGAGAAACTGCCCAGCCCAAGGAAGAGCTGAAGCAGCAGAAGGAGTCCCTCACTATTTTACAGGCACACGAACTTGTGGCCAAGCCTGAAGTCTCTGAGGAGAAACTTCCAGAGAAAAAAAAAACCCAAAAAAACAAAAAAGAGGCTCTCGATCTGGAAAAGACTCTGCCACACGCTCGGTCTGAGGAAGAAGAACAAGGAGGGGTGAGGGAAGGAGTCCACATCCAACTCGGACTCCTTCCAACATCAATGGCTGTATACCACAGGGCAACACGGTGGCTAAGTGGTTAGCACTTAGCCAGACCACAGCCGATCAGCCGGGCTCTTTCTGTGTGGAGTCTTCATGTTCCTCCCCTTGTCAGCACGGGTTTCCTCCCACAACCCCAAAGACAGTTCAGGTGAATTCGACACTCTAAAATGCCCCCAGTAAAGTCAATCAAAACATTTCAAAATAAGAGTTCTGCCTGTATGGCTGTATTTTGTAGTAGTTATACTGGATTTGACACATTTAAGACATGAAATAACACTGCTTGTCTACTTACTAAATAGTGCACTACTTTTACTCACAAAATGGACAAAAATAGGGTCAGATTTATGCACTATATGGAGATCTCTGATTCCTCACAATCTGGGCAAAAAAAGTTCTTTAGATTGCACACGGCTTTATGCCAACAATCCCAAATGGGTGTCACATTTTATTTTATATTTAATACTTTATATTAATATGGTATCATAAATGTTCCACACCCGTCAGTGACAACACATAATGACAGTGATTTATAGGTTTCCGAAAACCTCGTGAATGAAAGGAATCACAAGTGACACAGCCTATATTTTACCTGCCCATAGCACAAAGTGACCGTAACCCATCTCAAAGGGTTCAATAGAATTTTGATTAATACTAGTGTGATATAAAAGTTCATATATTCACATATAAAACTTAAGTAGGTGCTTCTGCTATAGCAAAATACACTTAAATGTCTTTAAATCACACATCAGTCACTGAGGGAGTTGGACAATGAAACAGCTCTGTTGTAATAATAACAAAGGAAAGAAATCCTAATACAAACATATACAAACAGCTTGTTGTGTCATGTCCATATTCTCTTGAGAAAGTGAATGAGTGCATGGTGATTGTAGCCCAAATTTACTGTACTTAACGTCTTTATAAAGGCCCTGGATGCCACAACTAAAATAATGTAGTAAAACTCAAATGTAAGATTACTCACATACTTGAGGCTAAACTTCCACAGCAGTTGGTAACCTAACCTAACCTAAAAATATGGGAAAGTGAATAACTCACACAAATTCAAATTGTGCTCTACGAATTTTAAAAGTGCCTTCACATTACGATATCATCTCGATGATTCATCTGCGGTGAATATCCAGGGCGCTAAAAATCAGAAGGTGTGTTTGCCGCATTAGAATTTGCTGCGTTTTGGGAAGATTTCAGTCCAATCTCTCATCAAACATTAACTTCCGCAGCCATTAACTTCTAACTGTAAAACACATCCATCCATTATAAGAACTGCCTTGTCACCTCTGTCCCATGTTAATTGAGGAGGCCAAGGTCGAGAGGAGAAACGGCTGAGTGGTGGGACTTTGGGACCAGAGTTATGCTTACAGTGCACACTGCACATTTTCTTCGTCTTTATGCCTCTCCGTCATGCCGAGACACACTCAGTGTGGGCCATCCATCTTCATACAGAGGGAGGGAGGACAGACCTCCAACTCTTAACACGCTATGAGATGTAACGAACATCACTCAAAAGAAGAACAATCCCCGTTTGGGTGTTTGGCAGCGTCATGGAAGTGTGCCGCTCTTTTAGACGAGATGAGTGATGACAGTGTCATATCACACCTGGGCCGGGACCAGGTGAAGCTATTTAACATGCAGGAGGCCTCAGCGTGTGCATGTGTTGTCCTAGTTTTGTAAGTGATGGTGTTTTTTTGTTTTTTTTTTGCCTGTGAACAGAATCAGTCATAATTAAGTCCAGTTTATATTAGACTAAGATTAAAAGAAAGGGATTTATGCAGAACTTCAACATGATGCTTATGGAGACTGGACTTTAAGAATGTATATGAAGAGTTGACGTCTGTGAAATTAGCCCCATCTAGTGGATGAAAAAAAGATGACAGTATGACAGCAGCCAATATTTCTACAGCAAGGGTCTTGGGGAAATAGAATTTACAGTAAATCTCACTTTTATGATCAGTGTTCCAGTAAGTATTAACAGTTAAGTACCACCCTCCTCCACAACACAAAAATGATTCATTATGGCAAATATAAGTGTATTGGGGTCGGTGTTATCAAAGCTTTTATATTGAAACTGCATGTATTTCAGGTGACATGTTGCACACTTGAGGTTTGATTTTCTGACGGAAAAATTCTTTAAAACATTAAAGACCTTAAAAATGTGTTGCACATGTGTTCTTGGGTTCATAAATCCACCTGACTGGTAAAATCAAGATTGGCAGGATTAACTTCATGTTTACTTAAGTTATGAATATGAAATAAAGTATAATGATTAATGATGATTATAACTCTGGTAATCTGTTAGTGCCCACATCAAAGTTCATGTTAATGGCTGTGTTTTGCTTCTCTTTGCTTTTTCAGTTTCAATAGAAATTATGAAATTTTAAGGTGGAATTTTCACACAGGAAATAACCAACGATCTAATATGTTTATCGGGACAAAATAGTAGGAAAATGATACTGAAGTGGAAAATTCGGCTGTTGGTAGTTGAGGTGCTTTGAGAAATTTAGTACCGCACTGACAAGTGCAGACAATGAAGATGCTTATACAGTGATGGTAAATAAAATCAAATCCAGATTTATTCTTGTGATTTAAGAAAGATCGTGCTGAATATTCATAAGGCAAAATACTAATTTATATCGTCTCAGTAGTAAAAGTTTTGGAGAAGAAGCACAGTGATCCATTCAACCTCGCTTTGATTCTTCTGTAAGGACAAATGCTGTCTTATCTGACACAGTCGCTCATCTCCCTGCAGTTGCGTAATTACTATGGAGTAAACAGAGGGGTGTGTTAAAATCTGTCCGCATGCGTACGTGGCTGCATGTGTGCATTTAGTCACATAAAACAAACAAAGGCTATAGTACCTTGTGCTGCAGGTGAATCATGGCGATCTTTAACCACTTGTTGCTTGTTTCATCTTTGGTGCCGCTGGTGCTGAGCTACCCTTTCTACCCACCGACATGCTACACCAAGGTACTGAGCATGGCACGAGAGCTCACCCAGTGGGCAGCAGATTTGAAGAGGGACCCTGAAACTGTAAGTCGATATTTGTTCCACAGAGAGTAGATTTTACTCTCAGGTTGTGTTTTTTTTTTTTTTTTTGTGTTATATTTAATGGTTTTTTTTATATGCTCTATTAAAGACAACATTATAGATAGTTATTTAATCCCTTTATTACCTGGATATACTGTATATATATATATTCATGTTTAATTTAGTTTCAATTAAATCAGATCAAAGCATAGCAGGCTGAATGTGAGCATGTTTTAGTTGGTCAATAATGTGAGATAAGTGAGTATTCTCTGAGCTGGGATGGATATAAGAGGTGCATTAGATTATGATACCAATTTTGAATTTGGAAACTGATTTCTGATTCATGTTGTTCTGTTCATCCAGAGTCTCTGCATGGCACACATGCCAGATCTCTACCTTGATGTCCATGTAAGTATGATTATAACAAAAACCTATTTATTGTGAATCAGCATGTTATTAGATTGAGTTTTTTGTGTGTGAAAGGTAGCCATTTTTTTTTTTAAAGATAACAACCATCAACAAAAAAAACCTGTTTTCTGATCTGCACATTTCTCTGTTGTTTCTTCTTTCTTCCACTCTGTTTTGAGAAATCTGGCTGTCCTAACATTTTCAACACTAACGTCTGTGGGTATTTTGACTGCAAACCTCAGCTTCTGTAAATCTTGCGAAGGGACACTAATTGCTACTCGTGCTGTCAGAATGGTTGCGTGATGTACAAAATGAGGACCTACATCTCCTTGGTGGAGGGCCTGCGACAGCGCCGCTGCGCTTACACCAGAGACGTGAGGAAGCTGGGCGTCACGCTGAGACAGCTCCTCATCATCATGTCAGAGAAATGCCACGGGGTAAGACGAGACCAAACTGCCTAAACAAGATCAACACAATTTGATTCAAACTGTACCGTAAAGATGAATTGATTTTTGTCATGAAGTAATTACCTTCGATTATATTTGGTGGGGCAGAAAGGGAAGTGCAGCACAGACCGATGTCTCAAAAGAGTAATTAATGTGATATATTTCTCCCTACATTAGAGTAGACTATCGATACAGCTTCAAAAAATACGGTTTCTCATCTTCAAAACAATCTAGAAGTCTAACAGTATGATAAATCCTTCATGTCCAAATTTATCGCAAGAGTCTAATGATTAAAAATAGTCCATTTGTTTTCATGTAGATGGATCTTTGCTTTTAACACAACAAAGCATTTTGATTTGTTGGGGTGAAATAAAGCTGAAGATGTGTAGTCTGTCTCCTGCCCTGATCTCCATCATCACCATCTTAGTCTTTCCAGGGCCATAGCCTTTAACCTGTCACTGTGTGATAACCACAAACAGTGAGATAGTACTTACACTGCTTCATAGCTTACCTCTTCTTTTGCACCGATACAACCTCATCCCGGATTCATCTGATCATTCCAAGTTGTTTTCAGTCACACACTGGGCTGCAGATTGTTTATTGTCACATTTACATGAAAGCTGCGATTCAGCAGTCAGGTGTACACAGTCTGCATCAAACTTCCCATTATAGATCCATAGATAATTCAAAAAAAGATTATTCCATATTTTAAAGTCACCTATAAATAAACATATAGCCTATCCACTGAGCCAAAATGAAACAGAAACAGTCTGACAAGACACAGATGAGATGAGTTTAATGGGTCACTCACTGAGTCATCTCACAGGATTAGACAGGGTTTATGATGCAGATTATATAAATAAAAAACATTGAGTGGATGATCATGAAGCCATATGAAATTGAGCTGCTTACAACAAAGGAAATCTAAAATTTTGAGTGAAACCTTATTCACTCGCACATGCCCGACCCAAAGACATCTGTCCCACCTTTCTTTTTATTTTAGGACTTGGTGTTCACGATCTTTGACTGTGCTGCGCTGGAGCGCTAACACAACCGGATCCTGGAACCACAACAGTCACAATCTGCTCAGGCTGAGAGGAGAGACAGCAATACAGTCCTACTGTACATTCTGCAAGCCCCTGCAATGGTTGGGACTCAAGGCTGATGTTAAGTTTGGATCTATGGTAACTATGGTTGTGTAACTAAAAGAAGTGTACTTTCATCATCTGTTTTCTGAAGATAATGGGTGCTATTGCCACTGATTACCACATCTCTCTGACTGAGGAAACATTTCATATAATAAACTCTATTAAAATGCCTTTTTTTTAAATTCTCTTTTCATATGATGATGCTGGTCTCTGAACTCTACTGGAGGGATACACACTATTCTTCCATAATATATTCTCTCATTTTGTGAAACCTTTTTTTATTACAAAGGTTTGCTAGTGGCTCCTTACATTGGATTTTGGACTTGGTTCAGTGTTGAATGTCATTCACATCTCTCACTCCTTCCTGTAAAGTTGAGATGTAATATATGTCAAATATAGGCTACTGTAAATAGAATCATGGTTATCACAGTTACTCAACACATACACTCCGATATTGAAATCCATCTACCCTAAAATCCTTGCTCTTCATCACCCCCGGTAAATATATATATATTTTTATCAAGCACAACAATAAACACAAACACAACAATATAATTTATAGCATCCAAATATTATAAGACACAATAAACCTGATATACTGTATATCATCCTCATATGATAAAATATTTTATTGTTCTAATTTCTCCACCGATAATATAATCTATAGGTCTAATTTCAGGTTAGTGAGTTCACTCCCCTGATTCAAGCAAAACACTGAATATATACAGCAGATGAAGCCAAGTTAATGCTGGCAGACATTTCATCATCGTACTGCAGGGAATTCAGCGGTGTTACTAACAGCATTAACAATGGTCACCCTGAAACAGAAGCAGCTAAATGGAATTAAACCACCATTCGTTTTATCGTTTAAGCCTCTGCTTTTTCTACTGTCACATGTCAAAAACATCTCCTGTGAAAAAGGCCTATTTGTTAGGACATTTCTGTTTTTATTTTTTATTTTTAAATCATCAGCCCCCGTCTTTTATTGTTGTGTGAATGGATCGAATTTACTAAAAACGAAGAGAAAGTGCTTCAAATGAACATGGCAGAGCTTCCAAACCGAGTTGGACATTTGCATAGTCATATGAACTGTACAAAATAAAAACATATATACAGACAGTGATGATAGGTCATTACTGGGATGGGATTATGGGCTTGTATGGACTTGTATGAGCTTGTTTCTTTACTGTTGACTAATTGTCCATTTGGGGATTTACAGTCTCTCTTCCTCAATGTATTTGTATTAAGTCTAGACAACCATGATAACCATGTTTAAATACCCCTAAAATTGATAAAACACAATAAACCTTCTCTCAGTAACGTGAAAAAATATCCCCAAACGGTATGCTTCTGAAACTCAACATGGAAAGTTATGTTTTCCAACCCGTTTAAACTGATGAGCAAGCAAAGCATTACAGCACCTTCACCACCGCCACCAGTCTTCCTGTCCATAATTTGTAATTCAGCAGTCAATTGTTTGGCTAATCTTTCCACAGAATTCAGGGAGAAAATCACTAATGCAAATGAGATGGTAAATGAAGGTCAATGAGTTTCATTCTGAAACGATTTAAACACTCTGGGGGAGGGGTTAGCTGAAGTTCGCTGCCTAAAAATTCAAGACCAACATCCTCCATAAATGTCAGCATTGTGTTAAGGCATAGATCGATACTAATGAGGTTTGAGTTTCATTTTAATGACAACAATCATTTGTATGTGGAACAATGGATTAGTCAGACTTTATCTTATCCTTTCTTCTAAAAGCATTCGAGTCCGCCTGAGGTAAATAACACAAGTGACGGTTACATCACATCTGTTGTTCAAACACCTCTTTGCTTTTTACTTCTGTTCCTAATTCTTTACTTCTGATGCTGAAAACCTCAAGTGGGTCAAAACGATTCAGTTGAAACAGCAAAAAGTTGTACTTGATTATGTGAAAATACAAATACAGTATGACAGAAGGGACAATTCCTCACAGACTAGTTTATACTTAAACGCCTTTGCTGAGTGAAACGTAAAGATACCGGTGAAGATGACAGTTGGAAAGCTCCTGAGACGGTCAACTCAAGGGCTAAAAGGTTACAACACCAGACATGGAGTAACTTTTTGATACCTAACCAATGAACAGTAAAATTGGTGAAAATTGCTATGAATCACTAGGCCCTGTAAAGATATTCCAGTTCAACATAAAAAAAACAGGAACTGGAAACACTTAATGTTTTCTTGAGAAATGATTTCAACAATTATTCCTCTGTCAGTTCATTTTCTCTCAATCAGCTGATCGATTAATGACAAATCTTTTTCATTCAGGCTGTTCATAGTTGCCAGCCTGTCTGCTTTTGCACATTCATGCTCCTCGCGCTCCACAGGTAGGAGTTGGCGGGGCTGACCGTGCCCGTAGAGGGCGCTACAGCACCGCCTGTGCAGGTGAAGTTGGGTATTCGAGCCAGTTTGTGGCTGTTAAATGAAAAGAGAAGAAACCAAGGTAAACTAAAGTAGCCCATAATAAACCTGACTCTCACTCTTGTTGTTCATTGATAAAAACTCAACCTATAACTAATAACATTAACATTATGATGCAGTATGATTGTAAAAGAACAGGGAAAAAAAGTCACATTGAACGAATAACTGCATTTACCTGGGTCCAACAGAAGTTGAGCAGTTTCGTGTCATTCGTTATGTGTTTATGTCCCAGCTGTTTGACCCGTGGGAGACACCGGCTGCTGTCAGAGGACACGCCCAGCGCGCAACCCAAACCGGACATGAAGTCCTTTTTACCTCGTCAGTGGTATAATGACGGCGGCTTGTTCTTTTCAAAGAAACTACATTTCCATGACGGCAGTGAGGGGCGGGCTGTTGAGTAACGAGGTGGGGCTTCCTCTCACGGTTTGAAGCAACAAGTCGCCCGAGCAGGCAGAGCAGCAGGCTGGCAGCTCCTCCATCGTGTCAGCAGCGGCAGGTGGTCACCGCGCGTCCAGCACACTCACCGCAGCCTGTGAATGGGATTATAACATGTTTTAAATTGAAGAGCCAGCACACCAACACCAACAGATGGAAATGGACGGAGTCGAATAACTTCTTTGAACTAGCTCACTTCTCCTTTTTTTTTTTTTTTTTACTTTTTCTTTTCTTCAAGACGCGGAAAGTGAAAGAACTGTAAATTGGTAGACAAGTGTTTTTTTTGTTTTGTTTTTGTTTTTGAAGGACTGCACGTCTCGGCGTGCATGACGATCTTTGAGTAGAGCTCCGAGCCCTTGTTTTTTTTTTAAGTTGTTGTTAGTTTTTATTTTTATTTTTATTTTGAAGCTGAAGGCTCGTGCATTGTAAATAATGGCGCTCGCTAGATTCAGCAGAATTCTTCGTCTGCCAGCTCTGGAGATCAAGAAGAAAGTGAAGCAGTACGAGCACGTCCACCGGGACATCAATCCCAACGACCTGTGGGAAATTATTGGCGAGCTGGGCGACGGCGCGTTTGGAAAGGTCTACAAGGTGAGTGTGATTGCAGGGGCACGAGACACCTGACAAGACTGACCGTGCTAGTGTAGCTCTGAACTGATGGCTCGCTCACCTGTTGGCTGCCAGTTCAGCCCCATGCTGTGACATTAGAAGCTTCTTGAATACTCGCTGTCGTCTCTTCCAAAACTCATAGTCACTCTAATGTTCTCCCATAAACACATTTTTGTCTGACTACTCTGTCTGAGGTATTTCTAAGATGATGGGTGGTAAATTATACATTCCATAAACCAATTACCTTTTTGAATTAGGGTTTCAGTAGTTCTTTTGATGCTTATATGTAGCTGCTCCTCTTTGTTACCCTTCATTGCCTAGGGTGTGAACTGCTTCAGATCACCTGTGGGTGCTTCACTATCCCATAGTTGCTGAGACTATGACTAATATCTCAGCAATGTGGCTTGTCCTGAGTCCCACTGTAGAACAAACTGAGGAAGTCACTTCAACTTTGGGCATCACTGAACAGTTTTCCTCGATCCAACGCTGCCAGTGGAAGATAGAAGTTACCTGTTTAGAGGAACAGTCTATCATGGTGCTTGTGTTGGTCTGAGATTGTTCACTTCCTCCTGCAGTTTTGACAACAATTTGAAGTGGTTGTGTTACTGGATGATGTTACTTATGATCTTCTGCAAACATCTGCAGTAATCACCTTTCCCGAGTCCTGCCTGCCTCCCTCCTTTGCTCCCTCCTCCAGTCCTTGCTGTGAATCCAATGTGAAGCCACAGAGACAGTGAAAAGCACCCTTCATTGGTTCTGTCTGTTCCTTCCTCCCAAACCTCAGCAGCAGCAGCAGCAGCAGCACTTTTGGCTCAGAGGAGTTATTTCATCTGGATGTGTTCGCTGGTCAGTCCCCTCTGTGAGGCACGGCACAGGCCCTCTGTGTCCTCACTGCCTCGCGGAGCACAGTGAAAGCCTTTGACACATCGGGGGCCTCAGTGGAAGAAGTGATGCCTTAGCAGAGGTCTGCATCGAACAGAAATATGCAGTCTTTGCAAAGGAACTCCACCTTTTTATTTAGGTATTCCATTTTCCCCCGGACAGTTTTTTACAGGCGACATGTTTGAAACAACACAAAAAATACTATTAAATTCTTGTTTATGCTGCCACAGGTCTGAATTAAACGTGATGTCAGCTGACCGATAGTGCATGTGAGACATCCTGTGGATAGTCTTCTGACAACACAGAGAGAGTAATGCATAAACACAAGGGAAGCAACCAGTATACCATGGCGACAAACACTGCATTCAGTTTGTTTTCTAAGAGGCTGCGGGACTGACTGAACACTGAGGTGCTTTAAGTTTGAAGAAGCCTTTAAACTTTAAGCCTTTTAGCCTTTACATTGCTGAGGAACATATTCAGATTGTCAAACTAAAAGCCACGGATGATGTGCAGCTTATCAGTGTGTTGTTTAAATAGTTGGCTCTTCCTCCTTTCTTTTATACAAACGTCAACCCCAATGCTTTGGCTTCTGTTTCCTATTCTTGAGTGAGTTGGAGGAGGACGGCTTCACACCTGCAGCTGTCAGATGGGAGGCGAGGGAGGGAGGGAGGCAGGCAGAGTAGGAGTGGGAGCAGATGATGGCCAAGAGAGGAAATGGTGGGACTGCATTAAAGGGGGACAACTTCCTCTCGCAGCTCCCAAAACTCTGAATAATAAGCTCGTCCGTGGGAGGGGAAGGCCTCCAGTGGGTGAATTGTGCATTTTTCCGTCGTTAAAGTCTTTGATAGAGCAGGCGTGAAGGGAGGAGGCTCAGCTGCTTATCAGACCTTAAGGGGCAAGAGTCGATTTAAAAAAAAAAAAAAAAAAAAGCAAAAAAAAAAAAAGCTGGTGTTGGATGTGTGACAGGCAGCAGAAGGGCAATACTGACGGTCTCTTCTTAGGAAAAAAAAAAAAAAGTTTCAATTCCTGTCCTTTGCATGTGGCAGCGACCCTCCCTCAGTCACTTTCTTTTGTTTCCAGCATCTGTCTTTGAGATTAAGCACAGGCCTCTGCGATTGTGCAGCGCTGGTTGAGGGGTACAGACAGCGCTCCTGTCACACTGACTCTCTAAAGGTTAATGTCACCGCTGGGAGTATAAACACTCAGGACGACTCGAGCTGTGCGTGTGTTTATATTGCAGAAACACTGTGAGGGAAGGAGCTCATAGAATGCGATGTAGTCCCCCAGTTATCAACGAGGCTACATCCTGCTGTATTTCAGCTGTCGGTGCAACTGCGCTTGCCTATTCTTGTAGGCAGTGTGCTGCGGAGGAGGGGTCTGAGATCAATTTTGAAGGGGACACAAAAAATGATATATGGTGATTTTCTTTTTAGCTTTATCTCTTCAAGCCTCTTAAATGTTTTCATATGTGAATGTGAAATTGCTTTTTGGTTAAACTGCTTGACCTCGTTTCATTTTTTCTAAAGGGGTTCACATGCCAAAAAGGTTAAGAACTGTTGGTTTACTGCCGTGAAATGTTCTCCTCCTCAACACTTCTAACTTGAATTCAAATTCTCAAAGACCTATATTGTTTGTTTGAGCACAGTTTGGCTCTTAATGAAGCACAGATATCTTCTTGGTTTGTATATTCACTAAGTATTCAGATAACTTGATTTGATTCAATTGATGGATGATATTATGGTCAATTAATTAAAAAAGAAAAAATACTCGGTACACATGTTTTAACCAAGATAAAGAGAGTAAATGCAGATTATTCATTTTTTAAAATGTGGTTGCGTAGTGCATGTCCATACAGAAGGAAACAAACAAGCTGTTGTTTACATCTCAAGTTTTCTGTGTTATAAGGTTACAGTAGTGTCCACCACCAGAGCAGCAGTGACGCACAGTAGTTAAAACAGAGAGGCATGAAGGCAGTGTTTCTAACTCATGTTCTGATCGATTCAGCCCAGGAAGTAAATTTGAGAAATGTAGCTTCACCCAAAGACCTGGTTTCTTGAAAATATGTAGCCGTGACTTTGAGTTCTGACCACAAAGAAATGGTGAAGCAACCTTTTAACTTTACCAGAGCATGCTGAAGTTTGGCCTCAAGAGAAGAAGGGACGGACGGCTAAATCAGTGTTTCTTTCTTTACTGCTGCAGATTTAGACTGCAGTTTGATTGAATCAAGTTTGTCATGCTTGAATTCCTTTTTTTTTTTTTTTTTTAACATGTCGTAAGCCCTTGAAATGTTGCACTGTGTTGTGCAAACTTCCCAAAAATAATATACTGTAATGCCACAATACTGTGGTGATTCTTCAAATACACCTCAGGCCTTTCTGTTTACCAGTAAGGGTCCGCTTCATTCTTCCAGTCATGACAGGAGAATGTCTCACTTCCTGTCCATCCAGTGTGTCAAAGGGTGTTTTCTCTGTTTTGTCTTGTCTATGCGTGCTTGCACTTGTTGCAGTGAGCTCGGGTATAGAGAACGTGTGTGTGTGTGTGTGGCTGCAACTGAAGCATGAAACAGAGGAGTTGTATGGTTCCCCTCACTAATTAATGAGCCACGTGCCGCTGAGCACATTGCCCTGCTGCCACTAGTGAAATGTTTCCATAGACACGCGGCGGGCTGCAAGGTTACACTCCATCAAATTCCCATTGTGGGATCAAAACCACAGCGCGTCTTTTCCCCGCTGGTCTGTAATGTAAGAGACTGTCCTCTAAACCTGGACTTTAACTGTGGTAGGGGAAGCGCAAGCGTTTGAATTTACAATTCCAGCTCATTCGGACACTTCAAGAACAACATTGTGGCTTATGCACTTCCACCAGATCCAGATTATTATCTGGATCAGCACCTAACTGTACAAACTTAAAGGAGTCTGATTGACTTTCAGATGCCAGAACAGGTCTAATTGTCACAGGGGGCTCATTTAGAAAGGTTATATCTTAAGATTTTTTTTTTGGTTTTTGAAAAGGTATTTATTTATGCACATGAACGCATGAGGTCCTTTACAAAGCCAGATGTCGTGGGAAACCTGCTTTGCTTTTATTGCACGAGATAAGGAAAGCGTTGTGCTGGTCTAGTTTAGAGTCACTCGCAATGACAGATGGTGGAACGAGTGAAAGGCTTAATGGAAGTGTTGCTCTAAACATGATGATCCTCTTCAGTCGAGTGAAAGCAAAACACAGTGGGTGTCACCAGAAGGCTGAGGAGGGAGGGGGAGGAGGGGCACAGGTTGCGACATCCTCTTTGCGAAGGAAAGCCACAAGGTTGGTGCGAAACGCTATCATTTAAATTTAGAATGTGGCAGTGTCACAGAGACATGCGCTGTGCTCTCAGCGAGACCATCGTCATCCGGGGGGTTTTCTGGGTCTAATCTCAGGGGGGCAGCTGGATGCAGGGTGACTGATAAGAGCCCTGGGGGGTGGGGGGGGTGGGCTCGGCATGCTTCACCCTCATGGTGACATTTGTTACTGGCACTTATAGGAAAGCGTCTTCTGTGTTCCTACGTCCGTATACTGCTGTTGCTTATGAGCTTGTGACAAGCTGGTGATGCAGGACTTTCATGGGAATTTATGATACAGACTTTCAGTCCAATCTCAGACTTTATGATCAATGCAAGAAGCAGGATATCAGCACATTTCATTTTCAGTAGCAATGTAGCTCCACTTCAGAGAGTTGTATGTTTTATTTTGACATTTTTCTTGGATTTTTCCTCTCCTTTTTCATTTAACAGTGAAACGCATAGTAACCATCCCATTCACTTGAAGTTATTTCAGATTAGTTCGAGATAGAGTTGCACTGAACAATCTGCCGTCTTGCAATACCTGTCTGAGCTTGGTTTTAGCAGCATGCTCTAAATATGAGTGTGCAAACCCTCAAATCTGTTCTTACTTGCATTGGGTAGGCTGCAGTCAGGAAGTGCGTCTCGTTTGAGACGAGAGTCATGCTTTAAAGGTGAAACACAAGGCCCCGCATGAGTATGAATGACTGAAAAAAGAAGTGAAAGCGTGGGTTATATTCATCATATTGTTTTTTGTGCGGTGTTATGATTTCCTGTCTCATTGACCTGCTTTGCTTTTGTGACTTGTGTTCACATCAAAGTTTTTGAGTGTGGGACATTTTGCAGCGCAACTTTAACCCTTTTAACCCTGAAAAAAAAACCTCATTGCTCTGCTACGTGCTTCTCACCCAGCTCTGTAAACACATCAATTCATGCTTTCATGCAGTGAGTGGGTTGTTCAAGATGGAGGAATAAGCTTGTCCTTTGATAAAGAAAAAAATTGAGCATCATTCTGATTTTTGACTTATTTTCATTTTCTGGATAAGATACAAATACATGCATTGCTTATTATGGAAGGTTTTAAGTGAGACAATTCCCTCTCTTAAAACTGCACTCTTTAGTTTGATTACACAGACAAAAACATCCTTAACCCTTGACCAGTGATCAGGTTGTTAATGGTGTTAATAGTGACTGACAGCAGGTTTAACAAATTTAAATAGAAATTTGGTGCATTTTGTTATTGTGATTTAGATTTTTTTTTTCTCTAAACTTTTTCCAACCTCGGTCGCCCACGTGTAGCTGTTCAGCATGATTCGCTTGTGCACTTTGTTCATCTGAATGAGACGTCACCACTTCCACAGGCGTGTGCTGTTGTACAGAGGAGGAGAAGGTTTTTTTTTTTATTAGCTGCTGTCATTATGCAGGAGCCGAGAACCACATCTTTGTTCACAGATTTACGGGTTTATGATGGGGCAAAGGTCTAACACACACACACACACACACATGCACACATTCCCCTGAAGGTTGTTGTGTGTGTTTGTAGAGACTATAACACAGTATGCAAGCTGAAAATACTTGTCAGCATGTGGTATGTTCATTCAGCCAGGAGGTGAATGACCCAAGGGAAAGTCCTCTGTGTGATATCAGTTATGTGAGGGCACTTGGTCCATTGACACTGTGATTAATTATACCTGGTTCTTATCTTCCTATATATATATATATATATATACACACACACACACACATACACATAGCAGGTTATATTTAAGCTTGATATTGTAACTTTGAGTGTGAACTCTGCCTTGAATCCTGCACGCAGTAATCATTAGTACCTTAGTCAACACAGACACAGTATGAAACATTATTTTTCCCAGCCTGATTCATTTTGAAATGGACACACACGCGTGGCTGGGAGCGTGTGCTTTTCATGTCTGTGTTTACTCAGTCTGCCAGCACATACAGTGTGTTTGTGTGGTACTGGGTCAGTAACATCTGCTTTTACAGCTTTTCGCCTGTCTAAATCTTTTGTTGAGCAGCAGCCGGCGTAGCTTCTCACTCATGGATTGTGGCCTTCACGCAGGCAGTTACTGAAAACAGATGGATAAATATACATGACAGATGGGGAGGGACATTCAGGCAGGGGGGGGGGCAAAAGGTGTACAGTGTGGCAGACAATGAGTGAGGCAGGGTGGTAAAAGAAGCGCGCATATGGTACAGAGAAAAAGGATTAAAGACAGGAAAAACAAAGATGGAAGGCGTAAATGAAAATAAAAGAGGCTGGATGATAAAGAGGGAGATGATGTAGAGGCAGCCTAGAATTTGTGTTATAAAGGGATTTGGGAGGCACTGATGAGCACTATAACTATAATCTTCATTTATGCTCCCAATTTGTTAATTTCACACTGCAAGATAAAAGAAGAATATTTTTTGCATTTAGGCGGAAATTGTAATTTACTCGTACTTTTCTTATTTTAGCGTCTCTAGGTTTTTGCTGTGTTAGTCTGTAGGTGATCTGTGTCACAGTTTATGTGGTCTAATAAGATATTATGTGACGACCAGGATGCCTGAAACATTTTATACAATGTTAAGTTTAAAATTTTGCTTTTCAACTTATTCAAACTTTAAAGTGTGAATGTGACTGTTTTTTCTGTCAGGCCGGGTCATCAGGTAATCCTTTTGCACTTAACCTACATGAAAGCCAAGTCACTAATGAACAGGGAAAAAAAAAAAACATCCAGGGAGAGATCTGGTGAAACGAGCCTGTAAGGCGGAGCAGAAACGAGTCCTTCTGCTTCACCATGGAAACCAGAGCCAAACAAAGCCGAAGACTGTTGGTCTCCTCTGGAGGAGAGTGAAGAAGTCAGTGGGTTAGAAACAGTGCGGCGTTGTTTTCTCTCGGGATGGCTAACAGCAGCTACAGTATGTAGTTAAGTGTAGCGCTTCTCCCTCAGCCCTGCGGTTGTGTGCTGTTGTTATGTAATAATTTACAGTGTTTTCTATAGTACTCTTTTCTCTGTACGTGTATGCGTGTGTTCGGTTTTTTCTTTCTTTTGTTTTCTTGTCACATCATATTGTAAGTAGGTTTTAATGTAGGTGCCGCCTGGGCCAGCTGATAGCAGTATGTGTCATCTATTTATTTACTCTATAACTCAGATGGGTTGTATAGCAGTTAAAGCTGTTGATAGTGTGGAAACTCTGCCAAAGTTACAGCATCCACTTACGTTACAGGCACAAGAACACATTATCCCTCTGATGTGTTGTTAAAGTAAGACTGTTATTATATGAGATACCATGTCTGTTTGCACTCAAAGACAATGTAAAGAGTCTCATTTTTGGTTGTGAAGAAATGAACATGGCAGATCCCCAAGTGTAAGAACGGTGGGGATAGTACGTCAGGATGTGACGTATGGTTGGCAGCGGACTCTAAATGACCGATGACAATGGCAGAAAGTGTTGAAGAGAAACTAAACATTAGTTCAAACTAATCTACCACCACAGCTTGTAATCAAAGACGTCACTCAGGCAGGAATTTGCGTTTGAGGGGAGAGGCTGCAGCTGGTCTTTTTTAAGCTTGTTAAGATAAAAAAAAAAAACATTCAGAGGATGGGATGATGCCGCCTCCTGCAGTTATTTCCTGGTTTCCCTCTTGTGTGTAAACACGCACAAACATCCACACGCGCTTGTTCATTGATGTCACGCGAACATGTAGAAAGTCGGGTCGTCCCATGTGGGACACAATGAGGCGTTTCAGTGTAATCTCCTCTCTGTGCGGTGTATACAGTCGGTTTAGGTGCACACATAAACAAACTCACATGTTTGCATGCTATGCCTGAGGACCTTCATTGCATTCCCCACACCACACACACACACAAAGGGACCACATAGATACTGGAGGCTCAGTTTACCCACTTTGCCCCCCCCCCCCCAACCATCTGAAGGCCAGAGGTGCATTCCTCAGCCGTGGTCCCACTGAGATGTAAAGGTGTGTGTGTGTGTGTGTGTGTGTGTGTGTGTGTGTGTGTGTGTGTGTGTGTGTGTGTGTGTGTGTGTGTGTGTGTGTGTGTCACCATGGAACAGGGGGTCGGCTCTTAAACTACAGGTTAAAACTATAGAAAACGGCACAAAAAGTCTCAAACTTGCAACTCCTCATATGTCTTGATGCATAATTGTATACAAGTTGTGAAAAACCTGACGGCTCATTCAGAACTCTTTTTGATGTGCTGGGAGCCGCTCGTGTCTGTGAGGCTTCTGTTCCATTTGGAAAATACAGACAGGTAATTTCCCACACGCATTAAACCCTGCAGTACTCCTACTAGTTCATGTGTAAGACAGCCGTCATCCTGTTGGTTTGTAAGTCTGAGACGTGACGTGAGGAACAGAGTGAAGAAATGATGCTTTGAATGTGGGAGAAAAAGAAGCGGAACAGTGGTGCCGTTCTGCGACAGGTGTAATTGAACTAGCCTTATTTTGGTGATTTAAATATCACCTGTTCCTTTTTGAATACTTTGACTTTCACTGATGTGAGGGAAACACCTTCTGTAGTCACCTTAGACTAACTAGGCGGTATCAATTAATATGTATGAGAAAAGGCAGCATCTATGGAAGATGTTTTTACTTTTACTTAAACAATTCATTGATTGTCAAATTAATTATTATTATGATTAACATTATTGTTAATGTTGCCAGTCAAATAATTGAAAATCTATCAATTTATTGTATATATATATATACAATAACACACACATATGCATATACAGTGTATCAGAAACCAGGCGGTGAGTTCGTTGAGGCTGATGTTGCTGCAGGAGTGAGTAGCAGGGAGCTGAGATGTTAGCAGAGGGGGAAAAGCGTCTGGGCTCTGTGTTTGCTGTCGAGGTTTGTTAACTGACTGACTGACTGATGGTTTGATGGCGGCAGGAGATGTCCTGTTGACTCACACTGTGGGTTACTCTGGTGGGGGGTGGGGTAGGGGGAGGGGAGGGCATTTGGGCTTCTCTGGAGCTCTGTTTGACAAACACACTCCGACACACACACACACAGTCATGGTGAACTGAGATGAGCTTTAAAGAGTGTGTGTTGCTGTGAGCCTGGGCCTGTTTGTTCAGATGTTTTCCCACAGCCCCTGTAAAGCGTGGAGGCATCAGACCCCAGCAGGCTGTTTAGTCTGTCGACTTTCTGCAGGTCGCTGGGTCGACGCGCGCGCTCGTACGCGCACACAGAAATACGCACAATTGCGTCCCCTCCATTTCTCAGCGTGACATATCGCATTGGCATTTTCACCCTCATGCTCGACACCCTGCTTCATTATCCTTCAGGTGTTTCCAGCTTCTGTAGAGAAGTAGTGTAGGCATGAATCACGGCCGTGCAGCTCTCCGTTCGAAACTCTGCTTCTTGGCTTCAAGTCTCGGCTTGTCTGCGGTTGACATGAACCTGTGGTTCTGACTGCAGCCGCACATTAATGTTGCGTTTCCCCTCAAAATCTCATCAGTCGGCACTCGCAAACATTGTGTCTCGTGCACTGGGGTGAACATCATGCGTCTGCTGCCTTGTGCTTCACTCTGAGTCACTCTTATGGCTTTTGTTCGTGTTTTGATGCTTTTCCAGAGAGGCACTGAACAAACCTCCTCACATTTACATTTGCTTGCCTTTTATTATTCAGAATTATAAGGAATCTTATGTCTATGTGTGTGTCTTAGTTTAGCCATATTGACACTTGATATGTTTTATGGTTCCTCCTTTTACCCTGTTGCGCAGGGAGGGTGTGGAACTTCCTTTCCTGTTTTGTTTCTAAATGTAAGTTAGTCAACATTTTAATTGCTGTCCCATGCTTTTTTGACATTTCGGATTCCCTTGGGCGATAGCTGGAACAGAGAAGTCCAGCACAAAGTACTCAGTGGTTCAATATCTGTAATGCAAACTGGGAATTTACTAAGTTGAGAGGCAAAATGATAATAGTGGATGTCTTTATTTATTAGAGATTTATATTGTCTGTTTGACTTTGAGCTTTTCAACCTTTAGTCCTGCACATAACTGACAAAAGTAGTTTAGTAACAGTGTGATACATTTTGTTCTCCTTTATATCACACAGCCATACCCAGCTATTAATATTTTATGTGGAAGGTTAAAGGATAAAAAAAGAAAAAAAAAAACTGGAGAAGTGAAACTCCTAGAGTTCAGTGGATTATTTACACTGGAAAAAAATGCTGTTTACTTATCTTTGCTAAGTTTCATCCGAAAAGAGAGGAAGTAAAATGCAAGAATCCTTCATGATGCATGTTGAACTTATTGTTTCTGTCTCACTTGTCTTTCAGGCCAGGAACAAAGAGACAGGAGTTCTGGCTGCGGCCAAAGTGATCGAGACAAAATGCGAAGAAGAGTTGGAGGACTACATGGTTGAGATCGACATCCTGGCTAAATGTGACCACCGCTACATTGTCAAGCTGCTTGACGCATTTTACCATGACAACAACCTGTGGGTAGGTGATCACAAGCATCTTGGTCATGCCAACCAGCTTCAAGGGTGAAACCACAAACCTGTCAACCTTTCTCTTTCTGTTTCATCTCTGTCACTGAACACTACCAAATATAAAAGACTGAACAGACTTTGCATAGAGCTCACACGGTTTGCTTAAAAGAACGCCCCCCACCCCCCCACCCCGTGCTGCCTGTATGGGACTGCTGTTGTATTAGACTGGTGCATAGTGTACCAAAGGGACCTTATCTCCTGTCTACACTGTTACCTTCCTCACAAGATGGTATTGTTCTCCCTGTGTTGAGGAGTTTCTGTGTCCATCCACCAAGTTTTCTTTGCAGCCTTTTCCAAACAGATCCACAGATCCAACACACCAACTTGAATGATCAGCGGGGAAGTGGTAAAACAAACCTTTTAGACATATCCGTTGGCACGCTCGTGGGATGCTCATCTGCTTTTGCCTTTTTTGTTATTTTTATTGCAACATTATCTCATCTAGACTATTTTTCTCCCACGTATGAAAGCTCTGTTGGAAAATAAAGATTAAGAATTAGTGGATTGCCTAAATAGGAATGACAGGAGACCCCCCCGGGTGACATGATGCACCAGAAATGACCCAATCTTACCCTGATGTTACTGCAAAAATGAAGATCGGTTTCAGTTCACTGTTTTCTGCTCTTGAGTTATTTTTCCTCTCCACACTCGCTCTCTGGGTCAAGTGTAAACTTTTCAACTCCCTCTTTAATCTCCCAGTGTATCTGGCCAAGACAAATAATAGTGACCTCATGCTGGGGCATGACTTTCGATATATGGGGGAATTAGAAGGCAGCATTGTGACTAAAGATAGTTGTGTTCTTTTTAGAATAACAGCATGTAGAAATTACATTTCACTTGTGTATGTTGAATACAGAAATTCAATTCAGGAACCCAGTGAGTGGACTGTCCCTCTGTTTTTCCAGTGTTCTTTCTGTGTTCAGTTATCAAAACAGTGGAAATTGTTAAGTACACTGTTAAAATTATAATCCTTAAGATTTCAGTCCTTGATTTGGTGACACGTGTGGTTACTGTGGTAACAGCAAGCACTCTTTGAGCAGCTACTTTGTCAGGAATACAACAGTGGACAGACTTGTGTCAGTTTCCAGTGCAGCCAAATGATATCATGTGAGCTGAATAAAGGAGTCAGCCAGTAAAAATTACAACTGCAGTCTAATTTCACGTTGCACACATCATAAGTAGTTTTCCGCACAACAGCAGTTACCTTGCTCAGGTCGCCTGCAGCTCTTCGTCTAACAGCTTGCTGAAGCCGCTCATTCCTGTTCCCGCTCAAAAAATTCAAATTGATTTGCTCATGAAAAATGTTGACGAAGACCATTGGTATATTTTATAGATGATTTTTTTTTGACGGATCACGATTATCACTTTTTTAAGTTCAACAAAACATGACCAGCACACTGATGAACTCCAGGAATGACCTTGAACTTAACAAAAAACACAAACACACACACACACACACGCACACGCACATGCAGCTGTGTCACAGCCTCAGAGCCGGTCATAGTTGTGTTGGCCATAACTGGAATTCTTGGGCCTGGAAGGTGAACGTCCCCCATCAGTCAAAGCTGGACTCTGTGAGTCTGTGTTAGTTTGTGCTGATAAGTCAAATGTACAAACATCCCTGTCTGCAGCATTCAAACCACATGCTTCCTGTGTGTGTGTGTGTGTGTGTGTGTGTGTGTGTGTGTGTGTGTGTGTGTGTGTGTGTGTGTGTGTGTGTGTGTGTGTGTGTTCAGACTCTCAGCTTTTGCTTACTATCTCACTTCCAGGCTAGGCTCGGACACTAATGTTTTGTCTAACGTTATTCTCCAAGTCTCAGCCACATTTTTTTTCTTCAAAACTTACAGCCAAAATGGACACATGAGCATCTGACCAGCAGCAGAAAAATTATATATAACACGTCGAAGTGAACAAGCTCTGCATATCATCGCTGGAAGTGTGTGTGTGTGTGTGCGCGCCACGCCTTACAATCTCAACATTTGGCCGGATGGTTGACAGTCAAGCCTCAGTAACCTCCGGTTGGGTGGACTAGGCAGGGGTGAGATGATGCATTCCAGTGCCGACCCACCCGTTCTGCTTTCTACTGAGTAAGAGAGGGATAGAGAAAGAAAGAGAGAGAGACAGTGAGAGAAGGGCTGTTTGTTCCCTTTCAGGAACAATCTGGTCTTGAGGCTAGTGAGGCAGCCAGGCCAACAGCGTGAGAAAAAGAGGGCCTTTAATATGGGGATGGGACTGCTGATATCAGCACACTGAGAGGAACAAACAGAGAGAGAGAGAGACGGAGAAAGAAAGGACAGAGAAACAGAAAGACATAAATGACAATAAAATTGCCTGTAGTGATAACCAGCCATGCAGAAAGTTTTTAAATTTTTATTTTTTGCTGAGGTTTTGATTTATGCTGCCACACCAATACAAAGGAGGTGAATGGAATTCACATCCATTCTCAACCCGCAGCAGTTTTGATGGGAACTGTTTCTTTGACAGAAAATAGTTCCAAATAAAACTGTTGACAGTGCAGCCCTTTGATTAATCAGAAGAACTGGGACTCTGTTTCTGGGAAGTGATATTATTGTTGAATTAATTAATCAAATGCAAACTTTATTTTGAGCGCCATGAAATTCCATAAACCTTTGCTGCATTTGAGTGGCGTTGAAAATCTCAGGATATCTCATTTGATACCGCTAGAGGTAACTGACTAAATTTTGGAGCATCAATTTTGGTGAACAAACCTTAGCCTGTTAGATGTTGTAAAGACTGGAACGCATCGCACCACCACATCTCAGGGGAACATTACGAGTGTCGGTATGAGTCTGTAAAACCAGCAGGAGTTGAATGACCAATAGTGAAACTTGGTTCATCTAAAGATGGTCTCCTCCGCCTTCAAAACTCCTTCCCCTTCAGTTACAGCGGTGGCCTGTACGTTACCTGAAATAACTAAACAACAGAGTGGAGATCTGGAGAATCTGTAATGAAGAGGTATAGTATCACAATGGGTCAGTACTGAAAGTTTTTAAAACTGGGCTTAACTTGGCTCAACTACACCAACATGTGGAATATAGACAGTTTCTAGACTTAACATCTTGTGGTTTAACCCATTAAAGAGCTTCAATCTTACAGAGGATGGTTCAAAAATGTTCTACGCCCTCAGCTCAATAGCGGAAATTGCTATTAATGTTATACTGATGAGTTTTTCATTGCCTGTTGTGTACTCAGGGTCTGTAAAATAATTATTTTCAAGAGCCTGCAGTTTGACAAAGAAGGAAGAGATGATTGGGCTTTGAAGTCATGCTGGTGGGTGTTTTAGACTCAGAGAGACATTGATAATAATCTTTCTTCACTATGTATTTGCCACTATTTGCATACAGTGAAGTCGACATAATGGCACTGACTGCGGTTGCTAGGAGACTTCTGATGACGCTGCAAAGCCTGAATACAAGTCGTTGTGCGGTGCCTCTGGTGGCACCATCTCATATACACCTCAGAGCGAACACACATCGCTGAAGCATTAGTCACATTCACTGAATAGCAAAGTACAGGAGTTTGTCTGTGATTCATGCTGTTTTTTTTTTTTTTTTCTTTATTCAGGACTGACTGCAGTTTCGAAGCAAGTCTGTCTTGGCAAACAGCCTTTTTTTTTTTTTTTTTACGTTCTTTAGACCTCTGACGAAAATGAGGTAAATCATTGTGAAAGTACAGAGTTGTGACTTGGGAGGGGGGAACACTGCAGTGTCAGCAAGGTTTTGTGGACTGTGTCTAAGCTGATCCAGCTTTGGCTCGAAAGAGAATAAAGAGGTGGGAGATAAAATGGTGATAATATCTATTATAAGTCATTGCGCGACGCCAGCGGAGATAAAAGAGAGCCTGTCTCTGCGTGTATGTTCAGCCCACAGTGGGTATGCTTTGCATCCAGCTTGACCAGCCAGGGCGCATTTTTCACTGCAGTACAACATGTCATCCAGAATGCTTCCAGGCAAGGGAGAGCAAATGAGGCGCTGACAAAAACACAAACCAGTTGCCTCTGGCAGTGGTGTAATGTATAGCTGTTTAGACTGGGCAGTACAGTGTGTTACTACTGGAGGATAGGAGGGTGTTTTCTTTTTTCTTTTTTTTTTTTCAGAAAAAAAATGTGTTTGGTTAGCGGTGAGCAGAAATAAGGAAGTGGTTTGTACTGAAATGTGCAATAAACCTCCCTCTGCAGAGTTGGTGAAATACATAAATGGAGTTTGCTTTCAAACTAGATTATTATTTTATCAGTATTGACTTCGCACTTGATGAAGATATGGATAAAAGCACATTTGAATAATTATTTCAACTTCTGATGTGTCAGAAAAAACAAAAAAAAAAACAATATATTGGGATCTACATAAACAATTTTAATGCATATTCCTTATATTTTGTTATTGTGACTAAGATATATACTGTGCAGACATTTTACAGTAGAAAAATGAAATTGTCCGTTCTCTCTGGTCCAGACAAACACTGTAAATTACCTCAAACCTGTACTTAAATTTCCTGTTACTTATTGGCCAGATAAAGCAAATTAGCAGACTTTATGAGTATTTAAACTTTTGTTCATTTTCAAATGAGAGAATGAGAATGTTTTGGCTGGAAGCAGCAGAGCGTGTAACACTGTCTTTCCGCTGTCTGTCATTCAAGAGGAAACATAAGATATGAAAACCGTCTTTAAAAGAGACCACAATGAGGCGAAACATCCGCGATAACACCCCGACAAAACCCAAACTGTTTTGGGTTTGTCAATCCAAAATTCACAAAAGAGCATTTGTTTCACCTGAAGCTGCACGCCAAGATTGACATTCCTCTCATCTTCTGGTTTTCAACGAAGTGTGTGTGTGTGTGTGTGTGTGTGTGTGTGTGTGTGCGTGCGTGTGTGTGCGTGTGTGTGTGTGTGTGTGTGTGTGTGTGTGTGTGTGTGTGCGTGTGTGCATGTGTGTGCTGTGGTATGCTTTGTTTCTTGCATTGATCTGCACCCAGTGCATGTGCACCTGTTGTACTCGTAATTATCTGTATGGCTTTGTCTGGACTGAAACTCCACACCCTGTCCAGTACCAGGTTGGTGCTTTTGACAGTGTTGTCATAGCAAGCGAGACTTAAATAAGAATGAGATCACACAGCAGGTATGCGACACACCACCCAGGGCTGATCTTTGACCATATGAAATGAATAGATCCTCAGAAGTGAGGCAAGTTTGTATCGGGCGATGCTGCATTTATGTAGAGTGTGTGAGCTGCTTGTTACACTTGTACACACACAGTTTCGTTAACACACACTTCAACTGCTCTGCACATGATTATTATGAAATCCTATCGTCACTTTATTTTCTTTGGTCCCACTTTATTTGAATGAAAAATGTAGATGTTTTTCTGTGTGTGTGTGTGTGTGTGTGTGTGTGTGTGTGTGTGTGTGTGTGTGTGTGTGTGTGTGTGTGTGTGTGAGAGAGTGCCTATGTAAGGAGAGGAAATGAAAGGTGATTGTTGGAAGTTGCTGTTGGCCAACAAGACACCATCTAGGGAGTGTGTTCTCTAAATCTTTTTTTGCCCTCCTGTCTCTCTCTCTCTCTCTCTCTCTCTCTCTCTCTCTCTCTCTCTCTCTCTCTCTCTCTCTCTCTCTCTCTCTCTCTCTCTCTCTCTCTCTCTCTCTCTCTCTCTCTCTCTCTCTCTCTCTCTCTCTCTCTCTCTCTCTCTCTCTCTCTCTCTCTCTCTCTCTCTCTCTCTCTCTGGGTTTTCACTGCTGAACTGGTATTATATATTTGACAGCGTGTTCCCAGGAAGTGAGTATACAGCCTGGCCGTTTATCACACACTTTAGGTCTGAGTCCAGCTGTCCACTTTGCAAAGTGCATTTGTGTTCTACGGCTTTGACCAAAGAGAGTTTGTTGCAGGCTGATTTAACAGTCAACACAGCAGGCTGCAAATTCAGATTCAGCACATTCATAATACTTAGTAACATCAAAAACCAGCTGAATAAGAAGATAGGTTTTTCCACCTGATGCAACAAGTGTCTTAATTTCTTCTTTAATAATAAGATGTTCAAGGAAAGCATTAATTCTTTTCACTGTATTCACGCAGTATATTACAGTATCAATGTCGCTGCTGTCAGAAACACTGTCACAGCTTCTACTGAATCCAACAAAAACAAAATGACGCACACATGGGTTTTCGTTACACTCAAATTTGAACACATAGAGCTCAAATAGACACAATTGTGTGATGTGCTTACCTTCTGTGAACAAGGTATTACACTGATTTACAGCCGGGGAAATGTTACAGCTGTCAAAAGCATTTCCATTTCAAAGTTACTCTCTGTTGTAATAATTCTGCGACTACAGACTAAAATTTTTTTTTTTTCTTTTTCCCCAAATCAAATCTCCCCATAGAACACCATCATCTCGTCCTCCCCACACTTTTATTTGGTTTGTCTTATTAAAAAAAACAAAAAAACAGTATGTTTTTTACATCTCTTTTGGCTGATGACAAAAATTTGTAAAAAAATATATTTAAAAGATGCCCAGTAGTAGTTGTGCATGTGCTGCTCATGGAAAGTGGTCTGTTCTTCCTGTTGCGACATACACGTGCCTGAAAAAAGAGTTTGCAGCTGTCAGTTGTATGCTCACAATTTATAGTGAAAAAGCTGGGTCAAGTTGAAATTCACCCATTTCCCCTCCTCCCTCTCTTTTTCCCAGATCATGATCGAGTTCTGCGCTGGAGGTGCTGTGGATGCCACAATGCTAGGTAGGCCTCTCTCTCTCTCTCTCTCTCTCTCTCTCTCTCTCTCTCTCTCTCTCTCTCTCTCTCTCTCTCTTTCTCTCACTCACTCACTCAATCTCTTTGTTCTCTTTGTATCTTTATATCTTAATAAGCGCTTCACCTTCCTGTCCGTCAAGTTCAGCACCTGTGGCGGTGCTGTGGCACTTTCGGCACTGACCTTTACGCAGTGTAGAGACGAGGTAAAAAAAAGAAAAGAAAAAGTGTGGTCAGTCTACGTTATTGATTTAAAGCAACGTGTTTGTTTACTATAGGAAAAACATAGAAAACAAGTATTTTTCACAGCACCATCGATTAACTCCGGCGATGATCACACACCAGTCTGTCCTTGAAATCTTCAGAAAGCAGTCAGACATAGTGGAGTCCTCCTGTGTGGGAAATCCCCCTAGTCTGTTTTCACTGGGTAATCCACATCCTCATAACTGTCTGTACCCCCTCTGCAGCTAACCAAACACAGACACTGTAGAATAAAGTCCGCAGGGCAGGACTAGCTTGGATATGTGTGAAAGCCTCTCTGATCTGGGATTACTCCTCCAGCAACACTAGTTGAGAGACTTGATTGGTATCATCACAGCTTTACCTTTTTTTTGTTTTTTTTTGTTTTTTTTTGTTTTCTCTCATGAGGTTCACACACCAGATCAGTCCTCAAGACCTCGATTTGCCATGATTGTATGTACACTAGATATGGAATGTGCAAGGCGCGCGTAATGGCTTTTGAACCCTCTCAGCGATTCTCTCATTTCCACTCTGGTTCTGGTTCTCACCCCCCCTCCCCCGCCCCGTATTTAACCTCTGCGTCGCCTGTCTCCTTTTCCTGCGCTTCTCCTGCCCTTATCAGAGTTGGATCGTGGGCTGACGGAGCCACAGATTAAGGTGGTTTGTCGCCAGATGTTGGAGGCTCTGGACTATCTCCACGGCATGAAGATCATCCACAGAGACCTGAAGGCCGGCAACGTCCTCCTCATGCTGGACGGGGACATCAAGCTCGGTGAGGGATTTGATTTCTTTTGCTTTGAAATATTGCTGGTTTTAGGTTTTCTTTATGTATGAAGTTGACATTTAACTGAATATTTAAGGCATTAGTGGACGCACAAAGCCTGAAATAAGCATACTGTATGTTTAGAAAGTAACACAATATTTCCCTCGTAGTATTTGTGCTGACAGTAATGTCAAATGACCTGTTGAATTTGACCGTTGAACGGCTTGAGCAGGTTCTGGTGGCCACATCTCTCAGGTTGAAATCAAACAAAACACACTACAGCAGAGAAAGTGACGAGTTTAAAACATCTTTGAGACCCTGCAGGTTGGATTTGGACCCCCACTTGCAAGGGCCTGGAGCTTCGCTTTTACATCCCATCATTCACTGAGAACCATCTCACTGCCAAAATGATGCAAGTGGAACAAATTTCTCAGATAAACCCCACATTCTCACTGCACATTGTAGGTTATCTCTCAGACCCTCTGGTCTGTTGTTTCTCTGGCTTACATGCAAGATACACACACACACACACACACACACACACACACACACACACACACACACACACACACACACACACACACACACACACACACACACACACCGGTTAGAGGCCCCGTGCCCTTCCTGTGGTGCTGTAGGAGGATCATAACTGAGCATTGTGTGGGAAAACTGCATTCGAAAAAGTTTTGCATATTTTCATTTATTGGCTTTTTGAAGAGTTCTCCGCATTCCTCACATCGCACAGTTGAAGCTGTGGACCCAGACCAATGGTCAGTAGGGTTTGGATTAAAGTGTAGCTTGCCAGAAAAAGGGAAATAATGATCTTAATGTGCTTCATGTGCTTTGTGGAAGAAGTGCTGATTTTTTTTATTTTATTTTTTTTCTAAACGGATCCTCAGACACAAACTTGAAACATGATGTTTTACTTTTTCTCTCTGTCGTTTTGCACTCGGTCATGACCAACAAACCAAAAACACCGGGTAGAGGGTAACTACAGGCTGCACAGTTTCATATTCAAGTATTGATTCTTTGTGGAACTGACCGCCCTTTTTTTTTTTTTTTTTTTTTGTTGAAGTGGAATCCAAATTTTTTTCTATGATTTTTTTTATTTTAATTTTTTTATTACACTTTCTCTGAGCTGGGGTTTTACTTCATGTTAAAGTCCTTTTCCACTGCTGTACATTCTTCCTTAGGACACCACAGCTAGATATAATCACTGGGAGTTGCCTCTTTAAACTCATTAAGTCATGACACTGACTCATTTACTCCAAATGTATCTAACTACATGTTAATTTAAACAAGGCACCAATTAACTGTCTTTGAGGTCACTGACGTGCATTATCTTTGCCTGTGATACATGGCATTGAACGTCATGTTCTTCATGCAGCGCAGCTCGCTATAAACTTTGCGGCTCTTGTTTATAAAACTTTAGAGACTGTTGATCTCTTTAAACTGATTCTTAAAAAATGTTAACAGTTTTTTAAGAGCCGCATACGTTCTAGAAAACAAAATGTCAAGGTCGGCAGAAAAAAAGTGTTTTCCCACCATGTTCTGATGCTTTATCAAAGCAATGATCAATAACAAAGGAAAGTCAGTTTAGAACAGGCACAAACACTCGTGATGTAATACACTATTTGTATTTTTCCATTTCAGATTATTAAAACCAAAACACTGAATCCCATGCATGACCATGCAACTTTATTCCCGTCCTTGAGTCTGTCGGGATTCCCCATTAAAACACCTTTTTATTGTGCATTCATGTAGTTCCCGATGGTGCGTTACGCCTTGTAGCTGTGTAGTGTAGACACATCATAATAATGCATCTTGGGGAAACACACCCTTGTTTGGTGGATTGTTGAAGTGAACTTGATGTAGCTCAAACCTTGTGACACAACAGGTTTTCGTGTAGAGGGAATGGAGCTTCTTTATCAGAATGCACTGATGTGTATTTGACCTGTGGTTTGAAATCATATATGTTGCAATCCTTCAGGATATTACTCAATGTGCATTAAAGTTGTTGGTAAAAGGAAGTAGAGGAAGTAAAAATTCTTCGTGCAAAAGTTTAGACTGCAACAGCCTTAATGATATGTTTGACTGGGAAGTTGAGGATATTTGAATTGTAGTCTGCAAAACCAAGACAGACACTTAAGTGCCTGTAATAGAAAATGCCGGTTTGTAACCAAAGCAGTCAGCCTGCTGCCTTGTGAGTAAAATCGGAGGGCCTCTGCCAAGTGCTTCTCACCCCTGGGCACACCACTCGTAATATTCTTACCAACAGAGGAAAACTTGTTCAGCCAAAGTGAAAACACCGCTGTAATCTGACGGCGGAGTCAGGGAAGAGGGGCAAGCTTGTTTGGGGAAACGGCGATTCTGGCTTTCTTAGTCTCTGCCCATCACAACGTCATGACTGCTTTACAAGCAACGTACTATTTGTCTACTAAGGGGGTTTTTTAGGGAATGTCTTTCAACTGTCTCACATCATCTTTCTCCTGTGTCTCTTTTATTCTTGCAGCTGATTTCGGCGTGTCTGCGAAAAACACCAAAACCCTACAAAGAAGAGACTCTTTCATCGGAACGCCGTACTGGTGAGTGAGACATAGTTCCTGTATCAGAGCACTTCACTGGCCTTGGTATAAACCAAACAGCAAGAATGTCAGCCATCGCTACATGACGATGTTGAGAGCAGATTTCCTTCTACCACCGCAACACCTTCGCACTAAGACATGTTACTGTGTACGCACACACTCAACCCTATACTCAACCCTGTGCTTTAGTCCTCCATTGTTGTCACAACAGTGCAGCGGTCTCCTCTATACCTGAACAAATCGGAAATGTCCCCTTTAAAGTTTCCACAGTGAACCTTGTCCTCCAGCAGTTCTCTCTCCTATGTGAATATGGTCGGAGCCAGTTACACATTGACCAAAACCGGTTATCGTTCATCAGGAATACCCTCCCAGGTCATTGAAAACATGACGGTGCCACCCCCCCGTTGAGCAACACTGTCCTGAGAAGAATGTTGTGGACAGTTGTGGTGCATACCTTTCCCTTGGATGCACTGATAAGCAAAGTCAACAAGAAACGGGGAGCAAACATTCGTTTCTTTGCACTTGAGTAAATCTAAAGGTTCTCAGATTAGAGTTATGAGAGCCGTTTTGCAAATTGTCTGCAAACACGCGCTGACTGGAGAAGTGTGCTTGATGTTGACACATGCAAAATGGCAAAGCTCCCTGTCCCAGTGCAGTCACCATCAGTTAATCACAGGCTGCTGCTTTGCATGAATAATTTTAGGACTGATTTCTCGATGGCTACCTGTGTTGATTTAGCAAAACCAGATTTTTATAACAAGACATCAGAGATAAAAATCTTTACATGTTGAGGTATTTATTTATTTTTTATTTTTTGTAGCTCTGTAATGTCCAGTGTACCGTGACTTGCTCTGTCTTGTTCTCAGGATGGCCCCGGAGGTGGTAATGTGCGAGACGATGAAGGACGCTCCGTACGACTACAAGGCCGATATCTGGTCCCTGGGTATCACTCTGATCGAGCTCGCCCAGATCGAACCCCCACACCATGAGCTCAACCCCATGAGGGTGCTGTTGAAGATCGCCAAGGCTGAGCCTCCCTCCCTGGAGCAGCCACACAAATGGTGAGGGTGCTTTAGAAAATGAGCGTGAATTCAGCTGTCATACAGTACCGTTTTCACGTTCCACGATTTCATTATGATGCCTAGATTTCACGAGGTCATTAACTTTGATGGGATCACCAAATATTTTGCAGACTCAGCGTCCTGTACTCTATCCCCAGACACTCAATGCATCATGTTGTCCTCCCCTCCTCTCTGTCTGCGGTCCATTTTACCCTTCCTAAAACTACAGCAACAACTCAGCAGAGAGGCTGAGTGCCAAACTATAACTTTTTCCATATCAGTTTTATGAGTGAATGTTCCGTAGCTCCAAATTTAGTACTGCAGAAGTGAAGTTGTCAGGTGTTTGAGGGGAGACTTGGGATGCGGAGCTGACTCATCGTTCCTACTTGAACGCTTTGTTTTACAAAACACAGCTGCGCACAAGGATGGATCCACATGCACCGAAACGTCACATATCTGGAAATGTTTTGTTATGTTGTAACCGTTCCTTCATCCCTCCCCGCCCTCTCTTCTTTCTTCATTGCTCTTGTTTTTGATTAATACTGTTCTGTTCTTGTGTTTTCAAGGTCGCAGGAGTTTAAAGATTTCCTGAAGAAAGCTTTGGATAAAAACCCAGAGACTCGTCCAACTGCAGTGCTACTCATGGAGGTAGGCCCTGACGCAATGTGCAATAATAACCCAGCGAGTGTTATACAATGCTGCACTTTGATATATGATGGAACATTGTCCTCGCTCTGTCCTTATCTTGCACTGACACACATATACGGAGCCTTTTACTCTTCTATTTTGGGGACTGAATGGAGTGATCTATACCAGGGAAGTGAGCGGTGCCCCGTGGAGGGCACTAGCGTGAGAGTGGGTGAGAAATAGAAGGTGTAGAGTGGGCAAGAAATGGAAAAGGCAAAGGAGTAAGCTGACTTAAAGAGTGAACAAGTAAAGTGCAAGAAAGCCAAAGCTGAAAAAAAGGTACAGTGAAGAAAAGGTGAATAAAGAGTTTGGACCTTTTTTTTAAGCTGTTCTCCTGAGGTTTTGGTCCCAAAAAGAGCTCTTGTCTCTTACTAAGAGACAACTGACAAACTCACAAATTGACAACTGTTTCTCAAAATCCAGGATCTCGAGCAAGAGGAATGAGACAAGAAGTGAGGAGGGTGTGGATTAAAGCGCGAGAGCAGTGTCTATTAAAATTCAGAGCCACAGTTTCCTGTCTGAATCCCACAGCTGAGGGAATGCCAGCTATTTACATTCCCACTCTCAGCCAATAGTATGTCTAGATTTACCACGAGCTCTCCTCCTCTGGCCAATTAGAGAGAGGCAGAGATGAAAACCCTAGACCCGGGCCCGCCGGGAATTCTGCATGTGTTCTCCAGTGGGGGTGGGGGGTGTGGGAGACGGGCGCGGTCCAGTTTTTGATGCCGTGCTGGAAGTTTTTAGATGTTTATCACGGGCTGCCTGCTCCGAACGGCTGTCGGATAGTATTTACTGTAAGATAGCTGTGCAATGATGGCATTAAATTCTCCTGAGCAGTTGATGCTGAACGATGAAAGTTGAAAGATGAAAGTTACAATTAGTGCACGCGATAAGGTTCAGATCGGACTTTGTAATGGAGTTATTCGCTGGAGTCTGGCACAGATGTAGTGCAGTGAACAGGAAGATAATAATGACTCACAAAGCGTCATGAAGTCTTTGTGATCAAGATTTTCATAGAGGAAATGGATTTTGGTTTATTTTTTTCAAACGTCTTTCCCTCTGTCCGTCTCGCCTTCTCTTTGCCCCGCATGTGTGTTCTTATAAGGAATGTACACAAGACAACATGACACAGCATCAGTCACTGTGGCTGTGTGGCTGGCAGGAAACCATCTGGGCGACTTGTAGTCATTATACTGAATACAGCTACTCCTCCCACATAGTTGCTCATGGTCAGGATTTTTAGTGTACTTTTTAACATAGCTTCCATTCATGTAAAATATTTGAAGCTTTTCTGTTCTCGATCATAACGTGTCTCTATGTCGGGGTAGTTTTACCATGGGAGTATTTGGCTCGTTCATCTCCGAGCCAGGGCTTTGTAGTGGTTTCACAACACTGACATTTGTACCTCTATACTTGTGAGAGCCCTAACTGACATCATGCATTCCTCAGCCCTGAACCATAACACTGACTATTACAACTGTATGTCCAAGCCCAGCCCTTACCCTGACCTCACTCTAAACTTATTATAGGGTTACATCTCAACACACACAAATACTACACATATTTTTAGTGAGGTTACACATTCTGGGGGATATCATTATCTCAATGTCCATCATGGGGAAAAAAAAAAAAAACTCCATAATGCTGCTTAGAAATAACCATGTTTTTGAGGTTTCTACAGTATCAAAGTAATCCAACAGTTTTCATAGGGACTATCTCTCAGTAGAAAGTCGTTCCTGTGAGGTCTGTAAAGATTATACAGGATATAATCAAATCTCAGACTGATATTTCAAAATTTAGGCGAATAAAAGTAAAGTTTAATCTATGCAGACCAAAATTACTACACATGTAATCCCAACTCTTGCTCCAGACTGAACCTAAACTTAATTATAACCTCAACCTTAAAAAACAAACCTTAACCTCAGAACCCCAATGTCTATCCAAAACTGAAAATAGTCCTCACAAAGACTGAAGAACAAATGCACACGGTCTGGTGTTATTTGCTGCACAGGTAACTCTGCTCTCATGCTGCCCCCCCCCCTGCTCTAGTCCCCCACTGGGCCATATTGTTCACATTAACCTTTTCACGCCCAGCCACGCATGTAACACCCAAAATCACCAGCCTCTCTGGGTCTAAAGCAACATGAAACCCAGAAGAGAAGACATGAGCTCAACTAATCCACATCTTGATCCATAGTGGCAGTAAAAAAATAAAACACACATAGGTAGCTTAAAGAGGGCTGCAGTTCTACACTGTTTGCCTTTTTCCTCCTTTTGATTTGCCTCAGGGAAACTGGCGTTAGCTTGAGCGTGGGAGGTCTGAGGTCACTTGTTGGAATAAACAGTTTCAAGCTGAAAGCTCCCATGTTAACTACTGGTGGTTCTCTGATGAGATTCACAGCTGATATTTTGTTTAGGTCTTGTGATTTAATTTTCACTAACAGTGTAGGCTTAGATCAATAGTGGTAACTAGGCAAAAAATATGGAATAGACAAGGAACATATTCCTGTTCTATATATATTAAATAAAGCATTACACTAGAGCTGCAATTATAAGTCGATTGGCTGGACAGATAATTAACTATTGTGATATCGATTCATTGTTGATTTTTTGCTTCTTAAATATAAGAATCTGCTGTTTTTCCTTGTCTTCACTTTATTGTAATTTGGATATTTTTGGGTTTTGGACTGTTGGTTGGACAAAAAAAAAAAAGACACCGGATGACCTCCTCCTAGGCTCCAGGAAGTTGTGATGGATATTTCTCACTGTTTCCTGATGTTATATAGACCAGACATAACTCTAATGGTTCTATTAAAAAATTGTTTGGATTTAATTTAAGCCTGAGAAAATGTGTCTAAAAGATTTTACTGTTGAGGAAGTGGAAGACGAGCTGGCCTACACACAGGGATCGGGGTTATTTATTTACATTTGCCCTTAGATGCCTGAGCCCCCTGCAATACCAGCTCAGCGGTCACACCCTAATCCACGCATCCCAAATTCAGAAGGAGTATTTCATGTATTATTGGAGCATCAGATGTAGCTGCAAATCTGGTCGTCCCGGCATTTGCTCGTGTTACTGTGAATCGTGTACAGCTGTTGGAGTGTACTCAGGCGGTGGTTGTGTGGTCATTGGCATCCAAATCATATGTGTCTCTTGAATTAACCAGTGTGGCTGTCCTCAACATCAGTTGTTGGGCTTGTGTTTTTATTATTATTATTTTTTTTTTTTTTTATCATACTGCTTTTTTGTGCAAAGGACATTCCTTACATTCCCCTAAATTTCAGTTTAGCATTTGCTATGAACAATTGCATTTGTATATATAGCATTTAAAAAAAAAATGTTTCATACTCTTATCCATGTATTTCCTCTGTGGTGTAATAAGTGGTTAGCTGGCACTCAGCAATTACACTCCCTGACTCATTAGACGATAGCTGACTGTTGTTTGTCACTGGAGTTAAAAAGCTGAAGACTTACGCAGTCCTTAAGGACAAGACCCAGCACACAAACACCTGTGATCACCCACAACAAATGCACACACACACACACACACACACACACACACACACACACACACTGACTTATACACACTTCATGGTCCAGCACCACTTGTAGCCTTTTTTTCCCTTTTGTCAGCTAGCCCAATTAAATTACACAGTAGGGCAAAGCATCTGAATAATAGATGATCGGCCTTTTATCCCCTCTGCACTCAACTTTTAATTTAGCCTTTTATTCTCCTTGCACTCTGTTTGCACCGTGGCAAAACACACATTTTCTCTTTTCAGTTGTTGTAGAGCTAAAGATGGCTTTCTATTTTAAGGGTATGGTGTTATTACATCGGTGTGCCTCAAATGGGGAGAGTTGTATTGTAAAGCTGCTATTGTTGTAGCTGTTCAGGAACTCGCAGGTGGCAGTGAAAGTCCCCTGTAGTCTTGGCTCCTGTGCTTGTTTCTCACTTGCTTGACCAAAGCTAATGTACTTTACTGTGATTGCTTTATTTTTCACCAGAATTCTTTCTTTTTTTTTTAAAGTATATTTTTTTGGGCTTTTGTGCCTTTATTGGACAGGATAGTGGAGAGAGACAGGAAATGGGGAGACAGAGAGAGGGGGAATGACATGCAGTAAAGGCCGTCCGATGCGGGACTCGAACCGGGGCCAACTGCAGCGAGGACTGTAGCCTCTACACATGGGGCGCCTGCTTAGACCACTACGCCACACGACGCCAGAATTCTTTATTTTTGTCTGTTTCCCCGACTTCATCCCACTGTTGTCTCTTTAAAGAGTCATTTGCTTTCACAGCGGTTTCACGTTTTACACCGATTTTATCCTGCCAACCGAAGGTTTTCACGTCTGCTAATTGTTTTGTTTCACTCTAGACCTCCACAGCTAATGTAGTGGTTTATTAAAATGTCCGAAATAAAACGGGTACTGGCACGTATCATGTTACTGCCTCCCCATCGTTTTCAGCCCGGCACTTGCAGCATCCTTCAAGCACTAATCTCACGGTCTAATGATAATCACATCCATGGATAATGCGTTCAGCAAATATTATTTTATGGTGGTGCGGGGGTTTATCCCGTGGTCACATCAAGCCTCTGTGTCTCCTTCTTTGTTTAACCAAATGCTGTGCAGTGGATGTTTATGGTAGTGTTTACAAATTCATTTGTGCTCAAGATATAATGCTTAGAATGGGGGGGCAAACACAAGAGGCGTGTCTTTTTTTGTAAGAATTATGTCTTGCTTTTAAAGCACTAATCTGTGTGCATTTTGTTTGAGTGATAATTAACCTCTGTCTTCCGTCTTGTGCATCCACAGCACCCTTTTGTGAGATCGGTGACGTCCAACCGTCCGCTGCGGGAGCTGGTGGCCGAGGCCAAGGCGGAGGTCATGGAGGAAATCGAGGACAATAGAGAGGAAGGAGAGGAGGACGACGCCATGGATATCACTGTGGTACCAAGCTTACATCTTTTTTTCTTTTTTTTTCTTTTTTTTTTCTTTTCTGTCCCTTCATTTTCTTCTCTGTCATTGTTTGTTTCTAAAAGGAGAATGGGCAGTCCATGTTTTAAGTGTACATCAGATTCAACTACTAAGCTACACCGACACAAGTGAAGATTATTCTCACTGTGTGGTCCAAAGCTGAAAGAGACAAGATGGAGTTAAAAAAAAAAAGGGGTGGAGGGGCTTATTTTAATGTCACCAGACAATATAATTGAGTCAAAACTCATGCACATAATCACTCAAAGGTATGCACTTACCTGCACGTGCACCATGCCCCAAAATGCACACGTGTTTACTTCCCTCATGTTTGAAGTCCTTGCTTGTTGACCCCTTTGAACAGCATTTTTTTTTTTTTTTTTTTTTTTTGGTAAACATGGGCTTCCTGCCAAGGGATTCTGCAGAGGCCATTCATAAAGGCATAAGATTAGAAAGTGAACACAGCACGAGACTGAAGTTTACCACCTGCCCCCAGCACAAACAAAGGAACAGAGACCGGAATACTGGCATTCAACACACCCACCCACACATGGTTAAATATAAGTGCCGCATTTGACATTGCTCCTGTAATTGAGACTCTGTCAACTCACAGCCCCTGAAGGAGTAAATTATTTAAGGCTGTACATTGTTCTCCCCGCTATACTTTTGACCTTTAAATAAAGAACAGACTGTTTCCTGTACACCAGCGATCCTAGAAATACTCTCGCTGTTCGGAAGCTGTAGCAAGACAATTGTGTCGATCACGTGTCGAGCATGGATGTTTTTCTCTCTGTGAAGATGAATGTGTGCACGCTTATCTTTCTTCCTCCCGCAATGGCAACAGTTTGTGTGATGGCCTTCGAATTTATTGAGATGGATAACCCTGCTCCAGTGTAGTGACTGGTGCAGTTTGAAACGTGGCGAAGCAGGCGGCGCAGGTGGTGTTTTGGCACTTTTCCTTTTCCAGACGTCTTGGAAATCAAACATTGCCGGCCTTTGGATTAGGTTTGAGTTTCTGTAGGTGGTGTTACTTTATTCCTTGTGTGTGTTTGTCCAGTCTTGCTTTATCCTGCTCTGGTTACTGAAAACGAGACTTAAAACTCATAATTTCCTGGGCGTCAAGAGTTTTCTCCAGATAAAAACCCAACAGACAATGAGGGTGTTATATTTAATGTTAAATTTATCATGAATTGAGTTCATAGCCATTGTGCTATTTTAGTCTGTTTAGTTTATTTATGGGAAATATTAAAGTTAATGTAAATATCAAAATGTGTATACAATACTGTACTTCACAGTAAGTGGCTGGTTGTGTCCAAACATCACAATTTTCTTCTCAGTGCTCGCCCAACTATGATATCATTACAGTTACCTCTTCCGGCAGGGGCCACTTTTTTTGCAGGCACACAGCAACATTTTGACACGTACAGTTACGAGGCCCTGAAAGCCAGCCAGGCAGTTTACCCCATAGTTTATCTCTGCCTATATATCTCACAGAGCCAGAGAGAGAGAGAGAGAGAGAGAGAGAGATGTTTGCCGAGGCCTTCGAAAAGGCTGCACCTGACCATAAAGATGTCCGATGGTATTGTTTACCTCTAGTGGGAGTGGTAATCCAAAAAGCAGCATTGCTCAGTGTGTCAGATAGCTGCGCACATAATCCTGAAATACCATCATCCCTGGTGTTTATAATTACAGACTCCAGAATTCCCCTGTCTGACACACGTCTGGAACCTTCTGCAATAAGATTTCAAATTGGGGAAAATTGCTACATGCTTTCTCTTCTAGTTACTGATGTTTAGGATATATTAATCAGTCATTTGGACGACGTCGTTTATTTATTTTTGTTGACAGTTTATAGAATATGATATAGATGAAGATTCTCATTGGTAATTTAATTTCTGATTTTCCAATTGCATTTTTGTATTGAGTATCTGTGTCTTATGCAGCATGTTTTTAGTCTTGTCAGGCATCCACACACTTGGTAAATAATTCTCAGCCTTATCATCCCCACTTGTTTTCAGTGATATCTTTTAGTGCTTTGGTCAGTATGACCGTGAGACCTGCAGTAAATTGTATTCTGTGTGGAATTAAAAATGTCTTCAGTCTAACCCTGCAGAAACCCTACTTTGGGTTAAATAAAAGTGAAGTAAATACATTTTTAAAAATGCAATTTTGCACTCTATCCACTGCTCATCAATGATCACACATGCTTCTTGGTAATGATGCCATTAAGAACTCTCTCCCTGGTTGTCAGCCATGATTTACACAGGCCTTTCACCTCCATTATTATTAGTCTACTTATTACAGAATAGATGGCTATCTCAGCCACAGTGAGAAGTAGCAGTGCAGGAGTATAAAGCAAGAATGACTGCATTCTTACTAAAACAAATGTTAAGCTTACTTCACTGTAGGTGGGAGGCCCAAAGGACTTTATCCATTAGCATTTGGGCTAAAACCAAAGGTTGAAAACATTAACATTTGAGAGGAAACCACTGACTTAAAACCTAAAAACATCAAACGTTTTATCACGATTTGCATAACACCTCTCTTCTCACTCCTCCTTGTTCCTTTAGTCACCAGGCAAGGAGCCATGCCAGACCAGTCAGACCAGTTTGGAAGGTGACCAGTCTGCGGACACCCCGAGCCCCACCACGCCCTCCCCAACCACACCAATACCTTTACCCAGGAAGGGGGCCGAGCCAGATACACCAACAGAGGAGCAGCCAGGCCCGGTCATGGTGGTCCCTGTTCCCGTACCGCGGCAGAACGTCCCTCCAAAAGATCCAGAGGAGCTGGCCGACAAACTGGCCAAAGTCGTTCTTGACTCTGAAAAATCTGAAAGCGAGGCCTCAAGCAAGACGTCCAGCTCAGACTCAGGCATTGAGGATGGAAAGAGCACCCCCACATCAGAGGAGGAAAAGGTGTTTTTTGAAGTTTTACTTTTTTTTTTTTTTGTCTGTTGCATTGTAAGGCTTTATTAAATATCTGCAGACACTGACCAGTTTATATTTTAATACACTGGGTTGGTCAGGTGATTCCAATTCAATTACTCTCCTGGTTCCTAAAGTTTTTCCTGTTCTGTATTCAAAGATGTTATAATAATAGCGGTAAATTTTATGTTTTAAGGTTGCCATGGAGACCCCAGAGAGGGAGCAGCCACCGTCTCTCCCCCTACCCGAGGCATCTGAGGAGCATGTTGACATCATCATAGTCCCAGAGATGCCCAAGATCCAGGTTCCCAAGGAGGAGAGCAGCGTTATGTCCAACGGAAACCTACCAACTCCAAGCCAAAGTCCCACTGTCACTCCTGTACCCACTCCCGCAGCCTCTTCCGCTCCCACCCCGGTCCCTATGCCTCGTTCTGGGCCGAATGAGAGCCTAACCAAGGATACCCCAGAGCGGACATCGATAGGAGGAAATATTGAGACTGTCTCACCTTATATCAATGGAGGGATCAACAAACGTTACTCTTACTCAGGCAGCATGGCGTCTGAGAGCATGGACATGTCGATCCACAGGGAGACCATCTCATTGTCTGCAAGGGTGAGTCTACTTGAAGCAAACCTTCCTCTACTCGGAGGAATACGTACAGTAGGTGGCACTTTTTGCTGGCCCAGAGTGTTTCTGTAGATCTTTTTTTATGGTGAAAAAAGGACCAGCATTGAAGTGTAAGAGAGGGGCAGAGACCAGCCCGCTGCCTCTGTAGGAAAACCCCTCCTTGGAAAAACTATTTCTTGGCACCCACAGAGGAACTGAAACTGCATTGTGTTGTGTTTGGGGCTGTGGGTGTTAACCATCTGAAACAGAGGATAGCTTGTCTTCCATTAAGCTTGCATCACACATTAAATTTAGGGATGATGTGGGGAATGACACTGGTTAATGGTTAATTGGTTAGAATTTATGGAGAATATGAATTTATTTTGAGAATGATGGACGAATACTCTAAAAGTGTATATATGTATATATATACATATATATATATATATATACATATATACATAAAAAAAACTTCTCCAAAACGGAATAGGCTTTTTAAAGTTGTATTAGCCCCAAAAGGAGAAATTCCTTCCCATAGAAGACAATTTATCTAAACTTAACAATCACCAAAGTCGTGCCTCACAGACCTGGTGAGGAAGGGAAGTCAGGAAGCTGAAGAGAGAGAAGACAGAAACCATTTTATCATTAGACACCGAGCCTTTCTGAAGCAAAAAGAAATATGCAACATTTCCCATTCAGCGGGACCAACAGTGCCCTTTGTGTGGGCACAGTTCAGTATTCATCGCTGTGAATGGAAGTTTCTGTGCAGCTCATTGTCACTCGGTTGCTTCTGGAGGCTTATGGACTGAGCATGATTGAAAATCCTATTGACTGTGCGTGGTGTCGTGTCTGTTTGTGGTATGTTAAGTTTTTCCAGAACAGATTATTCAGCAGGCGACTCTGCCAGCAGCCTGCAGTGCCAGTGAATGGGCAATCTTTGTTTTAGGATAGGAGGACAGGCAGGCATATTAAGTCAAGTCTGTTGTTTTGTACGGGATTAGTGTGTGTGTCTCTGCACGAACATGTGCATGATGCAGAGCATTAGCGTGTGCATTTGCTCATGAATTCATCTGCGTATGTGTGTGTGTGTATAGGAGAACTGTGTGTGTGCTGTTTTGTGAATGGCGAGTGATGGGAAGTCCGCTGAGTCGTGAACAGTAGAGCCTGAGATACAAACAACCCAAATGTCCTCTGATTATAGAGCCAATGTTTACTTATTAACACACGCGCACAAGTGTTTATTGCTTTTGTAAATGTGTCAGTTAAGTACAAAGGGAATCATCAATTCACTGCAGTGCAACACTAGAGTCCAGGAGCTGTCATCTGTAGCAGTAGCCTCACACAGACTCATATGGAGTGTATTTGCTCAGCTGTAGTGGCTCCATGTGGTAGCTTGGACTGAGTGGACAACAGTTCACACACACAAACAAAATTCATTCCCACCCTGCCTGGAGAGCAGCTCTCCTGGTTCTTTACGGCTTTCCTTGTTCTTTTATCTATTTCTTTTTTTTTTTTCCCTTTAAGTCTAGTGTTGTTATCTCTCACTTTCTTCTCTTCTCTCTTTTGTAAACTAATTATATACCAGGAAATGACGACACCCATGGTTTGAGCTAACCCAATGTTTGCCGAGTAAACCTTGCCATATCAGTCTTGTAAATATTGCCAGTGGAGGCTGATTTAGATAGGGCACAGTGGATGTTACCATCCCTCAACACATGCTTAGTCGGCCAGAACAACTTGGTCTGTTTATTATAAGGTGGGGTCATGCTCTGACTCCTTATTAAACAATTGATGTGATGTGCAGTATGACGACCCATAGCCATTGTTTGATTGCCCTGTGCTGCCTTTCTCATTCCTCCAAAATTCTTCTTGGTCGGCCCATAGTTGGAAAGGGACTGCTCTTGTTTGGTTAAAACCTTGAATCTCAATAGTTCAAGTTGTTGTAGAGAGTTAAAGAAGCTTTAAAAGCCAGGTCACATTGTGTCATATTTGGTGGATTATATTGTGTTGTTGTTAAACAGTTACTTCCTGCATGGCGCTCCCCGAAGCAGTGACAGATGGAGCATCTAGTCGCTTGTTACAGTAGAACCAGATTGACAGGAATATTAATGCCTTTTGTCAACACACGTAACACACACAGCTGCCAGATAAAAAGACCACACCAGGAATCAAAAGCTCACGCATACCCAAAGGGGAACTCCACCAATTTTACAGATCAGAGTTTGTTTACAAGTCTCTGGGAGTACTATTAAAAAGACAATATCTCTTGCTCTGCTGTAAAGCTTCAACCTTTTTTGTTTCTCAATGTTGGAATGGAGTGCTCTTTTAACCCATAAAACACATTACCTTTATAAATATGGGATTTCTTAGTGGCACAATGAGGTACCGTAGGATTGTTCTTAGTACAATCCTTAGTTCTACCTCATACTCACTGTCTCCCAGCATGTCTCTAAAGTACTAGAATAACCTCAAGAAAGAGTGTCAGTGCACTCCCAAAGTTTACTGTCAAACATATTTAGTGATGCATGTAAATAAGCACAATCAAAGACTTGTCTTGTAGTAAGGTCTGACTAAAACTGACCATGTTCCTCTCTGCTTCTCAGGACTTCTCAAGTAAGACTCTGAAGCGAACCAGGAAGTTTGTTATTGACGGCGTGGAGGTGAGTGTGACCACCTCCAAGATCATCAGGGATGATGCGAAGAAAGATGAGGAGATGAGATTCCTGAGGTATGTTGGATGTCTCTCTACAGAACACACATTCAGTACACAAACATACAGAGCCAATAGACAACTTTCCCCATTTCCAAGTGATATTCACATTGGTGCTGCTGCGGCAAAAAGGAACTACCAGGACAAAGCTGGTGGGCTGCCACATCAGTGTGCCAGTGGACAGTAAAAAATAAAATCTGTAAAGTCGGTCCCAGTGTCTGAATTTCTGTCCCAGTCCGACTATGGCTCTCACCATCAAGTTCACTCTTGTATTATCTTGGTTTCTATCACTCCACGTCTTCGCCTTCTTTGCCTCCTCAAACAACAGTGCTCTTTTTCATTTGCTGGGTAGAATTTTCACAGTTACTCCACCGTTCCACCAACCACCGTTTCCACTACCTGGGGAAAGCCACAGATAGCTACCGGAGAAAACAAAAGCACTATCCTCTTCCTGTTTTGGCTGCACAGTGGCATGCGCACTTCCTTTATGCCGTGAATTCGGCCTTCAGTTTTCTGCGAAATTCCATACCCAGAGGCACACGGAATTCCATAGTGAAAGTGAGGCTTATAGGGTATCAGTCTAAACACAGATGGTGTCATTAGTCTATAGCCATTACATTGTGCAGTCAACCTTTACTTCATAATAATAAGTTACAAAAAAAAAGCTGTCAGGTTGTCTATTGTCACTTAAAATATTTATCTGTCTATCACCATCTAGATAAGCTGGATATATGTGCTGTGTCTCCACCTCTTGGTCCTTCTTCATTTTCTTGGAAAAATTCATCTGTTTTCATTCCCTTTAAATGAGTGCCATGAACTCAGGGGTCTGTTCATTCCTTAGCTCAGACTGAAGTCCATACAGTGATAAGTGACCTGCTGGACGTTGCTTACTACACGTGTCCTACTGTTTAAGGCATCCTGAACTTTTGGGCTTCAGCCCCTTGGGATGAGAGTCTACAAATATCCAAACTGTTATGGAAAAAGACTTATTTAGGTAATGGTTTGAAAGGAAAAGAAAAATGTCCCTGAAGTTACTTTTAGATGAGGGTGAAGTTGAGGTTAACTGTGTAGGGAGTCCAAATGCTGTAAAAGTGGATCCATATACTTTTTTATTTTTGTTGTGCAGTTACATAATGTGCTTTGTATTGTTTTAAAAAGATAAATTTTTGCAGTCATGACAGTCACACTGCTCTGCTTCTGAAGCCCTACAGAGTTCCTGGTGCATTACTCCTGCCATCTAGTGGCAGGAATATGACATTGCATCTATGACTGCAGTAAAAACAAAAGAATTGTGTCTATTTCACAGAAAATCAGTATTCAAACAGGAGAAATATTCATTTTTTGGCATACACTGTCTTTGCATTTCATTATTGTATGGACCAGCAATGTTACCGTTCATAGAAAACAATTGAAAATGATCTTAAAGCTAACTCTGGTACAACTTCAATTGGTAACATTTGTTTGTAATACTGTGCATGGTTCCTTCCAAATAAAACAACTAGAATAAGAGCAACAGACTTAAAATATCTCCTTCCTAACTAACCTTGACTTGCTGAATCACTGACCAAACAAACACCCAGACACAAGGAATATTGCATTGTTAATGTCAGTTTGCAGGATAGATAGCTATCAAGTGGATGACTAACAGTAACAGTATTAACATTGCCCAGTTGAGTTGCCATTGAACCTTAAAAACTTAAAGTTGTATATATGTTAAAAATCTGTGTTTGTGTGTTTAGACGCCAGGAGCTGCGTGACCTCCGTTTACTGCAGAAGGAAGAGCACCGTGCTCAGGCTGCTCTCAACGCCAAACTGGAAACGCAGAGGGAACAGATGCAGAGACGTTTTGACCAGGAGATGAATGTGAGTCACAGCCACACACACACACACACACACACACAAAACTGACACTTTATTAGGTACACCTGACAACATGTGTGATTCTATAAAACAGCCCTACAATTAATCATACCGTTATGAATATTAACATATTTACTTTTATTTACTTTCTTGACACACATGTTGCCATTGTGTTTGCTATAATAAAAAAGAGTCTACACTTAATTAAAAATAAAACAGCCCTGCAGTGTTTTGTGTCATATTTTTTAAGCTTAAAGTGCGCTTGTTTCCTATTGGTTCATCCCAGACCAAGAAGAAGCAGTACGACGGGGAGCTGGAGACTCTGGAGAAGAATCAGAAGCAGACTATTGAGAAGATGGAGGCAGACCACAACGTTAGACTCAAAGACGAGACCAAACGCATCAAATCAGAGCAGGAACGAGACCACCACAAGTTTCAGGATCATATGAAACACAAGAAAAAGGAGGTACGTTTGAGATAGTGAATGTGGGTGTTTTGACAAAGGAATGAAAACTGCTTTTAGTCCTTTTTATGTTTTTTGTTTATTTTTTATTTTTTTTGTACATACTCACATACATTGCTGGCCTACCTGTGTGTCTAAGTCTATGAATATGGCTGAAATGTGCCTTCTTTAGGTAAAACAGTCTGTTGATAAGCTGCCCAGAAGTCAGCGAAAAGAATCCTTGAAATACCAGATGAATTCCTTCCAAGAAATAAAAGTTAAAGAGGTAAGTTGTTTGGTCAACCTTTGGGCTAATGGTATTTTCATACATCCATCGAACATATTCCATTCTGCTTCCTGATAAGGCACCTTGAGCATTATTGTAACACTTTTTTCTTTTGTGGAGTAAATGTCTGACTACTCTAAGTTGTGAATAGTAAAGCGCCTATTAATCCGCTCCATGTCTCTTTCTCTTTTCTGTGCTTTAGGAGGAGAAATTTTTGTCGGCTCAGAAGAACTACCTGGACACCACGCTGATGAAAATCCTCACAAACAACAAGAGAGAGATTGCAGAAATGGAAAGGGAATGCCTTAACAGGAAGCACAACCTAGTTAGAGGTACAGTATCTAGTTAGGCAGTGGATGGAAGTGAAACCAACACACAATACCTGATCACTAACAACCCCCTAAGTCCTGTCACTCTTTGTCAATCTCTGGTGTTGAGAGATGTTACATTTGTACAGTATTGACATATTGTGTCTCAATAACTTTGATTAGAGCGTGAAGCTACGATATGGGACATGGAGGAGAAAAATCTCTACGAGAGACACCAGTTACTGAAGCAGCAGCTGAAAGATCAGTACTTCCTCCAGAGGCATCAGCTTCTTAAAAAACACGAGAAGGTAAACCATTGGATCGGACCTGCACCTTGCCACAATAAGTTCGCACCATTCTACACACATTTAACTTTTGGTAAATCATGTGATCGAATGTCAACATCAAGTCTCGAGTCATCGGAACTCATTTTATTTTCCTGGTCCGGCTAAAATTTCATGTTCTGCCATCCAACATATAGTCCACGTATATCTATTTTCTGTGTCACTGCAGGAGCAGGAGCAGATGCAGTGCTACAATCAGCGAATGATTGAGATTCGGAAAGCCCGGCAGCAGCAGGAGAAGAACCGGTTGCCGAAGATCCAGCGTAGTGAAGCCAAGACCCGCATGGCCATGTTCAAGAAGAGCCTCCGCATCAACTCGACGGGAAGCGCCTCAGAGGACAGAGAGAAGATCAAACAGGTAGAGGGAAAGGCTTGTCTCACTCCGTGATTAAGCATAACGTTAATTATGCAGCAGGTCACTCACTCACTTTCTCTCTCTCTCTCTCTCTGTCTCTAGTTTTCTCAGCAGGAGGAAAAGCGTCAGAAGTCAGAGAGGCTGCATCAGCAGCAGAAACACGAGAACCAGATGAGAGAGATGATTGGTCAGTGTGAAAGCAATATCAGAGAGCTGCAGCAGCTACAGGTGACTCATCTTTTACACATATTTCTTTATTATTCTTTAGAGTTTGGTTGTCTCCCAACTGGAGTTTTTTTTAATTTTATTTGTCCAGTCTATAGAACAGCACACTAAATGAGCAAAATAAATGGCTTGCAGTTGTTAACAAAAGCTTGTTTTGTGCCCCAGAATGAGAAATGTCACCTGCTGGTTGAGAATGAGACCCAGAGGCTGAAGCATCTGGATGAGCAACACAACCAGCTGATGAAGGATTGGAGGGATCAGCTGAAACCCAGAAAGAAGGTATATTTCCCATCACTATGTTATTACAGTGTGTCATACAGAACAAATTTCACATTCCTACATGCTTATCTACATTTTTGTTTTACATAAAATGTAAACCTATATTAAATATGTACTGAAATCACTGAAGTGCTAAGTGACTGGATAGTCCTGATTTACTCTCTACATATCAGAACAGAGCATAAGGAAATGACTCTTTCTGATACAAGTGTATATCCATCTAAAAACAGCTGATTTGAAAACAAAAAAATCTCATGCTGAGACTTGGATGAGAAGAATGCCATTGTCTTATCTGGATTAAGTATGGAACTAGAATCAGGGGCCAGTTAGCTTATTTTAGCATTAAGAGTTGAAGCAGGGGGAAACGGCTAGCCTGGCTCGTTTTCAATTCAAAAATATCCCTACACACAGCGCTAAAAGCTCGCCATTTAACACTGTATCTCCTTTGCGAAATCTGTACACAAACAAAGAACAAGTCATGGTTTTATTGAGGGGTTGCATGATGTAACTGTGTCTTAGCGAAAAGCAGCCGGCTACAGTGACTTCATGCTGAACTAAGCTAATCTCCTTTTGGCTCCAGAGCGATACTTAAAGCACAGATATGATGGTGACATCAATCGTCCAAACAAGCATATTCCCCAAACTGTCCAACTTTGTCAAACTATTCGTTTAACTTTATAAAACAGCTCGAGCACAAGAGAACTTATTCTTTTTCCAACAAAACTAAAACTTGTTTCTTATTGTCCATTTTTGCTACGTGCATTATACTGTATATCTGTTCTACGTCAAATAATCATAGTTTTCTCATAGTTTTTCCTATATTGTTATGGTAATATTCCACCTGCATGTCATTAGATAAGTATAAATGAAGTTTCCATCCCTCTATGTAAGCTTGGTCAGATAAGCTTTTACATATTTTGGTTTCTAACCCTGCCAGGCCCTCGAAGAAGAGCTGAACATGAAGAAAAGGGAGCAGGAGGCTTTCTTCAAGATGGGTGAGGGTTCTGAATGCCCAAACCCCAGTTCTCCCACCAAACTCTCCAAGTTTGTGCCTTTCCAAGACTCTTCTACCACATAAAAGCAGCCGCTGTGATATTGCACGACGTCGCCTGGCCACTGATAGCACCTACACATAAGCGTACACACTCTCACCCATACACCCGCAGGCATTATAGTTGTCTGCTGCCTTCAGTTTTAATTTGCTTTGCCAGTAATGGCAGCACACCTATCCCTCCATTAGGTTCCTTTATTGTTTTAGTGAATATTTATGTGTTAACTCATTTTTCTTTGAAAGTGTTGTAGTATCTGATTGACTTCAAACTCGTGATGTGCTTCGTGACTCAGCTACTTAGTATCTGCTTCCATACAGTGTTCTGATTCACTTTCTTAGTCCGCTCCTTTATAGCTTACCAGTGAAACATTAGGATAACATGATACAGTGGCTGTTAGTTTGTGAAAAACTAATAACGAGTCTTAATAAGTAAATATTGAGGAAAAAATTTTGATTGGGTAGAAGTAGCACCCAGCGAGGGGATTTCTTTTTCGCATGATGAGGAGGAATGTTTGTTTCTATGAAAGCTAGTGAGCCAGAGACTAAGCACTTTTTCGTTTACCCCCAAATTATCAGTGCCGTCTTCCAAATAAAAAAAAACACACCCAAAAATGAATAATTTAGTGACCTCCCTATATGTCATATAGCTGCCAAAGTCTGCGCATATTTATTTTTACTTATAAAGAAAAACTTTTTCCAGATTTATCACTGTAAATGCTAATTTTAATATTTTCCTTTATTTTTATTTTTTTTTAACCAACACCCATGGTATGAAGGATGTATTCATTATTATCTTGTTTAAAATGGGGGATGAGGCTAAATCCAAAGTTATCAGAATTTAAAATTTCTTTTAAATGATTATTTAGGAATGAAATTTTAACAGACAAGGGAAGACTAATTGTTATTCACATAGTGTTGATGTTATGTTATGTTTTTCTGTTGTATTTTTACTGTAAAAATCATTCACACTGGATGGGAACTGACAAAGCCAAAGCAAAGATACTGTTATGTTCTTTGAAGGATGTTAAACAGGGGATTTAAATCTAGATTTAAAAAAGAAAAAAGGTATTAAGTGTATAATAGTTATACCATGTGCAGTAGTGCACTGCCTGCTAACCAACGTGCAATATTACATGTATGTCTTTGCTAACCTTAAAGAGGTTTTATTTTTCTTAATTTGCCTTCCTTTGCACTGAGAGGGAGAGCAATATGAAGAGTTTCACCAAAAACGGATGCGTCAACATTTTTAGAAAGAGACGATGCTTAAAATGATTTCATCTTCATCATTTTTTGTTCTTGGCAAGCAATAACTTAAGAGGTATAATCTTTCAAATGATGATCTGATTTTGGAAAATAACTCTTCATATCAGTTTTAAGGGAGTGCAACAATTCAGTCTGCTGTAAGACGCCTCTAGATGTTTAACCTTCAACTGAAACCTTTAGTTTGCAGCTGAAGAACTTGTTGCCTTGTAAAATGAGAGAAAGTGCTTTTTTTTTTCTAAAAGAGCAGTTTGCCCTGCAGATTTACATAGAAGCAGGTCAGCAATCAGGTACAGCTTAATCTCTCTCTCCCTCTCACACACTCTGTCTCAGAAGTATTTAAAGTTGTTGTAAAAATACCCTTTTCTGTCATGTTTAATGGCTCCATCTAGGTCTTCCTCTGCCTCAGTTTACATAACATTGTTTGCATGGAGGGGTGGGGCGGGGGTTGTGAGTGTGAATGAAACTGTAACAGAAGGAACCACTGTTGTAAATAACTCTTAATAAATGCAGATTTTCTAATTACTGAATTGTGGCCCACCAAAAAGCACATCTCATGTTACGAAGACTGCAAAATGATGCACTGGCGTCTAGACATGATTTCTTTTCAACTCCAAATTCGAGCGAGCTGAGAACATGTGGAATCTTCAGTCGGTTTAAAGTCGGTCTGTTTGTGGTACCTGCAAGATTTGGACAAAAGAGGCAGATGCTCCAGTTTGGTTAATCTGAAAGTAAAACACTACATTGACAGGAAAAGTGGAACCTTGAAGGAAAAGGTAAGAGGACCTATAAATCACCTGTTAACAGTAGTTTCATCCAGTACTTCCACTAACCTTTATATATCTAATCTTGTGCTTTGTTCTCATGATGCAGTGTAGCAGAGGTTACCGGCTCCTTTAACACCTGCAGCAACACAGTGTGAGAAAAAATACTGTGAACACCACACGGTTTGGAGGAGAACTGTGAAGACACTGTGCACCAAGGCTGGAGCTGTGCTGACAGAGGTGGGTCAGTACAACAGTTAATCCTTTTTTTTCTTTTTTTTTGCCACTTGGAGAAAATTCAGACAACGCTGAGGTGTTAGGAAACAGCTGCCTATTTACACATCCTTAAGACATTAGCATTCATTTGGAGTCATTTTTCTATCAGCAAATGTAAGCACAATTTTCACAATTATAGCTCTTCTGGTCTTTTGAGTCAAATAATATGTCTCTTTAACTTACTGCTAAATCGTCTATGGATGCTCCATGGCTAGCTGCTAACTTTTGTTTTGCCGTTTGGTGCCGGGCAGGTTGCGTACAGTGAGTTTATCTGAGCTTTTGTTTGCTGCAGCTGGAAACGATGGTCGATGAGAGTGGTGAGACTCTTCAACTTTAAAAATGACGGGCTGTAAAACCAAAACACTGGACAAAAAGTGGCTAAACCTGGCTTTGAGTTCTATGGGGAGTAATTTGATTCATAGTTAAAGGTGACCTGTGGAGTTTTCCTGTTGACAAATTATACAAATAAGTTATATTTACCTTTTTGCTGTTTCTCACCAAATGCTGTGTGTGTCCTTGGTCTAATAAAACAAGTAAACATGTATTTCCATTATCATGAAACATCTGTAAAAACAAACATTTTTCTCAGGATTTTTGAAATGCCATTTGAGACACAGTGTGACAGCTGAACTGAAAAATCAGAAACCTTTATTGACTTAAGTAAAAGGAGACTCAATGTAATGAAAAATACATAGCAAAAAAAAAAAAAGTAAATAAGATTACAATACTGAAATGATGACACCATCAACCCACACGTTTGCTTTGCACTGTACTGTACCTTCATGTCCTCTGTCTACATAAATTACACCTGAACAATACAATTTTAAATGTATTCAAATTGGATCTTTTTTTTTTCCTAGTTGGTAACATACTTTCATCATTTCTGTGTAAAACATGGGTGGCAGGTGGTGTAACATTAAAGCGACTAGAAGCGGAACACAATCTGTGTTACAGCTTGTAGCCTTGTCTGATTATGTCCAGAACCATGAACACACATTTTTGAGTTTCCAATTTTGCTTGCCAATTTTGAAAATCTAACACTTTTTCTTTTATTCTGGACCACCTGATGTGAAATGATCAGCCCCTGGTTTCCACGTACTTTTCAGAAATCCCATAAATCAACCAATCAAATTCCCTCTTGGCTCTTTCTTCTTCTCCTCCCTCCATCAGTACAGAGTCAAAGACCTAACAGATGGACCACCACAGAAAAGTGATAACAGTTCAGATATGATTCTCATTACTGTACAATAAAAAATAATTTGCTATACTGACCATGCTTGAGACCAGTCAAGCATTAATGTAAAACATTATTTTTATACAATGGTCATACTTTGCTGTTGTTTGAGCACCAAACGTCAGACTGTACACTTAAAATACTGTAAATCATTGCACAAATCACTGTAGATCTCCAATTTCTTACGCCTGGTCAAACATCTGTTACAGGTATGCAGATGTGCTCAGCAAGTCACACTTCACAATTCTTATTTTTGGGTGCGAGAGAACACGATAATGTTTAAAATACATTAGACAGAGCTTCTTTTCACCTTCTCGGTTTTGATTTTTATCCTAGCCTTGTCTTTACATCAGTGGATATTTTGTTACAGTGAGTATAAAAAAAAAATAAAAAATATGGCTAATACAATGGCAAGTAAAATTTTGAAATGAAATGCACTGTGGCATTCTTCCCCCTTCCTTAAGCATGTGCAAACCTCAAACCTAAACCTCATCTGATATGACTGAAAAAGTGCACATCTGTTACAAGTCACTGCAACATTAATTATGCAGTCAAAGAAAGAGAAGCATTGCAATAGCACTAAAAACAAATACGCATTTATTTTTTTTAGTATAACAAACAGCACTTCTACTTGGCAACAACATTTTGTTTAGTAATAGCTAATAGCACTTGAAAGCCCACATGTAGTCATTGAACTCCCCTAATGAGTTCATGTGCAGTCTTTTGTCTAAAGGATTTAGGAGTACTTGTCTACTGCTGGAGAAAGACTGGCTGGATTTGATTATCTAGTGCTTTCTCCTGTGATGTAGATTTTTGATTTAAGATTCCAGCAAGGACTACGTCTACAGTTGCATACAGTTTATTAAGCACTGAAGCACTCTGCATATAATATTGAGGCACCATATCATAGAAGGCATGGGTGTAGATACATTAATCGCTGTTATAACGCCTAGCCTTTGTAATGGCAGGACTGGCACAGGCTGCAACTAGCATATGACAAAGAAAGCAAATAACATTACCTAATATTTAATGTAATTTTTAGATTAAAAAAACAAAAACTAAAAACAAGTAAACATCACAAGACCCATAAGGGCATGTGTTATTGCTGGTTCAGTTTAGGTAGAACATCCTTATCAAAATTAAACATAACACGTGTCAATTAAAAAAAAAAGAAGGTACCTATAAATAAAATAAAAAAAAATGCTAATAAGCTACAAAGTAGTGATAATTTGTTCATTTAAATCCTTAGTTTATTTACTTATTCATATGGCGATGGTTTTGAGAGCTCATTCACACTAAGGTTTCTTGCTCAGGTAATTCGAGGGGATCCAGCCCTCGACTTCTTCTCCTACATTTTTACAGAACCACCAGCCACTGCTGTTTTTTTCCAGCACCTCAAACACTGTACCCACCTTGAAGCCGGATGTTTGTTCATCCCCTTCAAAGTCTGCCACAGCTAGATACAGCTCATCCTTACTTGGCTCCTTGAGTAAAGGTGGAAGCTTGTCCTTGGGCGGGCCTGGCTTCTCGCTCTTCAGCTGGGGCTTGGGAGGAATTGGGACTTTATTAAACTTGGACTCTTCTTTCTCTTTGTTTGGAGGTGCTGGAACAAACCCTTTGGGTTTAGGGGGAGGGGGTCTGCTGAGTTGGGGTGGTCCGGCCTTGAGAAAGTCCTGGGCTTCTTTTAGAGCAGATGGAGGTTTGAGCTCAGTTGGACTGGACGGGTCGGTCTTCTTTGGAGGAGGTGGTCTTCTTGGAGCCATGGTGGGGGGTCTCTGAGGGGGCTCCTTGTGGGGAGGCACTGCTGGTTTTGTGTGCGGGGGTGATGAGCTCTCCTGGCTATGACCATTAATGTGTTTTGGGGGGATTTTTGGCTCATCACAGTACTTACCATTGTTGAGAGTAGGGATGTGGATGGGGGGAGAGCAAGGGGGTGAACTGGGACGGGAACTATTTGCTGCCGCTGAGGTGTCATTCTGATGGTTCACCTCAGCTGACGCAGACCCGGGATCTGCAGGTTTTGATGGCCTCAGCTTGCTTCTCAGGTTGGTGATGTCCAGTTTGTTCTCTGCTGGGGGGTCTGGCTTGGCAGCTGGAACAGGTTTAGGTCGGACCACTGGCTTGGCCTTCATAAACACTGATGGGCCAGGTGCCTCTGGTTTCTCCTCCTGCACTTCTGATTTGGGTTTTGGTGGCTGTTTAGGAACAGGTTTCAGATTAAACTTCTTCACCTCTTTGGCGGAGATCTTGTGACCGCATTCAAGACCCATCTCATTCCGAAGGTGAAGAGCTTTGCTCTTATCTTCTTTCTTGGTCTCTGCTGGTTTGTCCGGTTTGAATGGGGGTGCCTTGGGTGTAACCATTGGCATGATGACTCCAGGAGCTGGTGGTTTTGGGGGCAAAGGCTTGGAATGATCAGGTCTTGGTTTCTCTGTTACCTCCAATTCAAAACTCTTATTGATAGACTCCCTGCGAGGTGGCAGAGCTGGTTTCTCCTCGACCGGAGGGGCAGCTGGGGCTGGAGGCAAAGGCCCGGAGAAGGGAGGGGCCACCTTGGTGGCACTGGACTTCCAGTCTCTAAGCTTAGGCCGGGCACAGGACTCGCTGCCTGGCTCATCTGGTAAAGGCTTGGACCAACTGTCATCTGTGCCTGCAGCATTTGAAGAACCATCTTCCAGCCTCAGCTTCTCCATCTCATTGGGCAGAGGGGCAAGGAAATTAGGTCGCACGGCATTACTGGTCTTCTTGTACTTGTCGATAAAGGTGGCAGGGGCCCAGCCCTCTTTCTCATCTATCTGGATGTACCACCAACCACTTGCATTCTTCTCAATCACCTGACAGGGCAAAAAGAAAGTATAAAGTCAAGATCACGAAAATAAATGAATAGATTAAATTTAACACTTAACCAAAAAACCAAATGATTTCAATATAAAATAGTTTTTAATACTTCATTTTAATGTGATCTTAGGGAGTGCCTGACCCACCTCGACTTTAACTCCAGCCTGGAAGCTAATACCATCAGGGATAGTGGTCTGGAAATCTGCAATGGTGTAGAACTCTTCCTCAACCTGAGGAGGAATGGGTGGCTTGGGCAGGTTTGCACCACGGGGCTGTGCGATATATGAGAGAGAGATGCGTAAAAGGTTAAGTTGAGGAAAAAGATAAAAAAAATAATAAACTGAGAGCTGTCTTCTAATACAACAGAATCCTTGCTGTGTCAAATCTTACAATGGTAAGGTCTCTGCGTGGAGGAGGTCTGTGTCTTGCTCCCACTTCTGCGGAGGGAAAAGACATGTCATCGATCATTTTGCTGAGGTGTACATTCGCAAAGCAGCGGTGCACAAGCCCGTCTGTGCACTATGAAATCACACATTTTGCACGTAGGCTGGACAATAAGACTAACCTAAAGCAAATCACCTCGGCAAATGGTGTACACTTGATCGCTTAACGTGCAATACATTTTGTATACTTTCTAATGTTTTTATATCTCCGTGCATTATTGATTTCTACACTCAGATATAGACAGAAACCTTTTTTCGCAGAATCACAAGCTGCCCCCGTCGTTACATTCACTTACTACTTTTGCTGTCGGAGAAAAGTGACAGCCTGTTTTCTTTCTGGCTGTTGTCCTTGTTCTCCTTGGCTGCATTGTTTTGCTGGTTCTGTTTGGAAAACCCGTCGAGGTCGTTTGTACTGGCATGAGCAGCAGAGCCTGCTGACTGCTTCTGGCTCTGAATGTCCGTCTTCTTCAGGTAGGAGGCTGGGGCCCAGCCCTCACGGCCCTGGTACCTGAGTGGATGAGAGAGAAATTACCTCTTTAGTTCATACAGCTTTTTATATTTATGATATTAACTTCTTTTTTTTTTTTTTTTTTTTAAGAGGAGCATCCCCAAAATATTTAACAGGGATATCTCGGCAAGTGAATGTCACTGATTTGAATCACCTGATTTTCCACCAGCCCTCCAGATTCTTCTGAATCACCTCGACAACCATGCCTCTCTCCAGGTCGATCTCATCCTGGTCCCTGGCCGAGTATGGGTAAATCACTGAATACTTCTCTTCTAGAGTCAGGAAAAAGACAGTATTGTAAACTTTAAGAACATAATGTCTGTTTTGAAGATTATTGTGTACAGATTGACAAATACGGGGAGCACAAATAAATGCTGACATAGGGTAAAAGCTTGGGAGAAAGAAGCGCCCAGTTCAAAAATACTTAGTCCAACACAACCGTCTCCGTGTGTGTCTTAGGATGAGATACTGTAGTTGCTACAGAAGTACATTGGCTTTACTTTAACCGGTTCAATGAGGCAAGGCTTGAGCAGCATCTTGTGGAGTGAGAAGATGTAAGATAGACACTTGTGCAACACACAAAAACACACATACATCCTCCACAAATACTGACCACGAACAGGACAAACTTGTTACCGTACTACAAATGCAGTAATTACTACATTTTCTATTATTATTTCTATCACAGAGATGTAAATCTACTGCGCTGGTCTATCAAGTATTTATTAATTCTGGTTAATTGAAATGATACACATTGATATGATACACACACAAATACACAATCCACTGTGCATGCAAGGATTTAATTTACATGCTTGGGTCTCTCATGCAGCATACATATCATGCATACACATAAACAACCATGCACACAGTTGCGTATGCGTGTGCACACATACACACGCACACACACACACACACACACATTTTAGAATAAGGGGGAAAAGAAAGGCGTGCGCTCCACCTTGCCCAAAGCCTGTGCTGAATAGATCCCCTAAAGTTCTGCGACGACCCACGTGCCTTGGCAGTGACCAGAATCTCCGAGGCACTGATCCCAGTACAGTAAGTGGGGCAAAATAGGAAGTGAACATTACATATGTCATTCTGGTGATCTTTCCATCCCAAATTAAAGCATTTTCAGTATTAGTGGACCTAGAGGAAATCAAAAGTTGTACTCCAAGCAGAGGGATTATTGGTCTGTAAATGGGGTACAACTTGTGGATGAATAATCCATCCGTTTGTGGAACATCTTTTTTTTAATCATTGTGTTGTTATAGGTTCCATTGGATCCCCTTTCCAGTCTGTTTTGTCCTTAGCAATATGTTGGTGACACTGCTGTACTATACTGCTGCCACAGAAGGTAGGTAGGTAATAGTCGCTCATAGACCGCATAGTTCATGACAAAGATATGTAGGTGATTTTGGCCTTGAGCATCGTCTTGAGACTATTAAATTAAATCGAACTCATTACAGGGAAACTTGCAGAACTGATGCTGACCATCATTGGGGCAATATTGACTGTACTTTATTATGTACTTGCTGAACTGGTAATTTACTCCCCTCTGTTTTTTGTATTGTACTTCTAGACATCTGTGGTAATGCCGGTGAATGTGGATGTTAGATGTTAGATTAGTGATTCTCTAATTTCAGGGCTCTGAAGGAGTGACCTTCCCAACGACCACAGGGCAGCCAGCTCTGTGTCCACTCTTAAACCACATACTTCTCAGGCTTTCCAAGACTTTGAAATATGGTCTGTAATTTTGCACTTTTGGCTCGGTACACGTCTTTGCTTGGTATGGCTCCTACCATGTGCTGCACAGTATCATTCTTTTAACATCTACATCATGCTTTTTTTTTTTAATGGAACTTACCCAGATACTATGGATGGCATTTTCTTTTTCTATTTGTTCCTGTTTTTTATTCAAGCTTCACCTTTATTTTAATTTATTTTTTATATATATATACGTTAAATATATTTGTATTAATGAGGGCTTTATAATCCGGGTATTTAAAAATATTAGGACTGCTGTGTTTAAGAGAAGAACATGACACGCTTATTGACCACTGAACCTTGAATACTTCCATTTATATCTAGCGTCTGGTGTGTGTTAATAGGAGTCGAATAGTGTCTGTCAAATAGTGGCACTACACGTGATGCGTATTGTGCTTTAGAGGGCAACAGGAAGACAGCAGCACTTTGGTAAAATATGCCAAATATTTCCCAGAAGTGCACACAAGTACAGTTTAACTCCTACTTGCAGTCACATTATACCAAAAGGAAGAAATAACTTGCATGTACAGTTGTATTTGAGACTGAATGCTAAATGGGCCTCTTTACATACTTCACAATATTGAGAGTAAACAATAGCCCCCGGCTGGAAAGCTTTACGTACCTTCTTCCCCTGGAAGACTGAAGTCATCAGGGTCATCCTGTGCCTCGAGGCATGTGGCAGGAACCCAGCCCTGGGCATCCTCCGAGCTCACAAACCACCACCCTGAATGAACAGGATAGAAAAAGTGAACACGAGTGCTCATTTCATTCAAGGGTTTCATGGTAATTCGCTGCTGTGAATACATGACAAATAAGTGCGGCCCTTGCATTGAATATTTAATTTAATATATAAATGAAACAGTGAAATAATATATATCAAATACTTGTTGCACACAGTCACACCTGAGGGCATTTGCCAGCATGCCTCATCTACTATTTATTACTGGAAAAACTCCACAAGCATTAGGTTTAGCCTTGTATTCAAAGGCACCACAGCTGTCAACTAAAGCCCCTGATGTTTCCACCATCTATTTAAACCAACCTCCTTTGCACAAACTTAAAAAAAAAAAATAATAATAATGACAGACTATACTGGATGCTTTATAGAACTTACCAGACTCATTTTTCTCAATGACCTCCACCACCTGGCCCACATGCAGGCTGATCTCAGAGCTCTCCTGCTTTTCATAGTCTGTTACCGCCACGTACTGGTCGAGGAGGAGGGGGTCCGCTGAAGTGGAATCTCCTGTAAATGGGGAAAAGAGGCTCATTTAGCTCCTTTCTGTTCCTGCTCCTTTCTTAGACAAGCTACGGATGGAATCTCAATAATGTAAAAAAAAAAAAAAGCCTCCTCTCATTACCTGTTATTCACTGGGGATCTTTAGTAATGTTTGGTAATGTGATATTAAAAGCTGATGTCCATGAACTTGGAATCATAAGATTACATTTGTGTGGCTTTGAGAGTGTTTTTTTTTTTTTTTTTTATTCTCCTCTAATTGAGCGAATGTAATTTGACCTTTTTAAAATGTCAGATTTCACACACACTCCAAAGAACTTAACCGGAAATCCAGTTTAAGCATGCTCTTTACAAAACATCTGCGAAGCTACAATAAGTTTTTGATGAAATGCCGAGAATAATTCCAAGGTATGGAAATTTGGTTTTAAGTGAGAGGAGGCTTATCTGCAGTATGGAGATTCACCCCCGACATGAAGCAGAGGAGGTAGCGGATTGTGATTGGGGAGACGGTGTGAGGGGAAACAAAGAGCTGACAGAGGGGTAAGTTAAAAAAATAACAAAAAAAAATAAAAAGGAAATGTGGGGAGAATGGGAGTGAATGAGGAAGTTAAAAAGTGTCAAGGGTTAAGACAATCATAAACACGCCTGTGATTTCCACAGAGACACAAACCAGCACCACCAAGACCCACCACCAATGTTAGCACCAAGCCAGCCTGTGAAAAATCTACTTTTAACATACGAGGGCTCACAGTACAACCACGGCTGTAACTGAACAAAGTACCTTTTGGCAGGACATTAACATCACCCACCACAGCAGTGCAGATCACTGAAGGTGCTGATGGGACACATTTTTCAACAAACATGTCCGTGACTCACAGGCAGACAGAAAACAGGTCTGAGCAGATGAGAAAAATCTGAGAAAGCACAGATGTGCTTAATTCTAACTGATCTAAAAACAGCTTAAAAGTACCACAGCCTGTCTTTCCACAAACAACCTTCAGTGAGCTGCAGCAAAATGGGCAAATGGCTTTAATAAAAACAAGTTATCCGCAATAGATTCTCAATTCTGTCAATAAGAAATTTGAATAGTAGTTGTGCAAACTCATGCAAAGGCAGAACTAAGGTAAACTAATATAATGATATATCTGGTTGAGTTTAATTCAAAGAAAAGAACCAGTTAGCCAACTTAAATACAAAGAATTTGGGAAGATGGATTAACAAAACCTTTATTAATTCATCTCAAAGACATAAGATAACTTAGTTTAGCTTTTACATAATGAGTTTGTAATGTTCAATTTCCAATTTTCCGAAATAGGAAATTCTGATTTCCTAGTCCTTTTCAATTTTCATGATATTTTGCACACACATGAATTGAAATGGCTCTTTGATTTCAAGCATTTCCATTGAACTCAACCAGTTACCTCTTAATTCTTAAGATTCCATACTGAAGAATTATTTGCATGACTTCAATCTACATGATTTTGCCTGATGCTGAAAACATAACCGAGCTAGAATACGAGGTCCTATTGCATCCACAGTCTAGAGAGAATCCCTCTGATGTAGGTGCAAGGTAAAAATCCTGCCATTATCTCCAGTCTTTTCTACTCTATCTCAACATGACATACTTAAATACACCCCCCCCCCCCCAAAAAAAAAAAAAAAAAAAAAAAAAGAAAAGCCACACAGGGTCTTCGGTTCATCAGTTACACTATGATTAATTTATAGAACCAAATGCAAGCCCCAAGCCTTCAACAGAGCCACGTCCCACCTGCCCAGGCCAGGGAATGAGAGGGGGGGACAGCCCACTAGCAACCCGCTGGGTCACACACACAGCACGACCAACCATGACAGCGTGTTTACTACCTCGCTTTAGGAAAGTGGTCGCTCTCTCCACAAGCCCTGATGGAAAGGAAAATGAATGGAGAAGAAAACTGAAAAAAATTACATGGATGCAACTTAAATAAAAGAATATTAGATGAGTGAAGAGGATAGAGAAGATATATAAAAAAAAGTATATATAATCAACTCCAGATTAACATTAAAATTGTTCTGGTGGAATCATTGTTTTTTTTTTGTGTAAAACTCAATGACCACTAGATGGAGATGATGTTATATACTACAGATAATTTGCAGAGGACTTGTATTCATAAGGAAAAAGAACCTGATATATATATATATATATTTCTGCACTATTTTCTTTCGTTTTTTTTTCCCAAGGATAAAATGACACATAGTCAAGGCCAGCTCAACCCCATTTTCATTTTAAAATGCACAAATAAAGCTGCCGTCTTACCTGATTTCTTCTTTCCCATGGGTTCCCTGGTAATGAGAGGAAATCATCACATTACTACTGGAGCTAAGGAGATGTTCCTAGCCAACAAATACTATTTTACATTTTTTGGAATAATTCACGAAAACTTGTAGATGTCAGAAAAATATCTTAAAATTTGAAAAAAACAAAAAACAACAACATAGGACGACGGCCTGAATTCAGACTCATTAATGTCACTGATGAGTTATCAGTCAGTCTTTATTCTGCAGGAGTGACCCTGGTACAGAAATGAAGAGTTTATTCGCGTGTTCCAATACGATGTTTGGCTCTTGTACTTCTTCATTCACTTCATTATACTGCTGCTGCTGTTACTAGCATCCCTGTCACTGTTGCTGTTTTCATTTAACTACAGTCTGGCACTAATGACGCTCTTTAAACAAACTCTGAATTGATGAGTTTTAATCGGTTTTTGAATTGTTTCATATGATTATTTATTTATTTATTTTTGTAATTTTTTCATGGTGTAACAATACAACAGAGGAGTGATGCCCTCCAGCAAAGAATTAACATGAACTGCTAATATTATAATTTTTCTGTTTAGATCTGTTTATATGCGGCATCTGATAAATACGAGGAGAGAATCTGTCTCTCTGCCTCGTCTCTCTCTGATGTACGGCAGTGTGAGTAAGGATCTTCTGATGGTAAATTCAATACAGCATCTGCTGTGTCTGGTTTAGACATTAGCCAGATAAATAGACCATCACTCCACAGAAGCAGTCAGGAGCTGATTCAATGTCCAGATTCCCCCGAAAAGTCAATGGTGGCTAATGCTCAGTATTTTACTCCCTCACTCGCTCTGTCTCAGCCTCTTTGTTATCTAAATATTGCTCCCTTACTTTATGGCCTTCCATCGCCTTCTCTTTTTCCATCTCACATCTTCCATGTCTACTCCACTCGCTCCTTCATCTCCCTTAATCATTTTCCTTGGCAGCTGCTCCTTGTTCGCTTCCCTGCATCAACATGAGCGCTCTCAGCCACAAAAAGCACTGTTCAATCGACACAACTGTTAATTGCAGGGGCTTGGGTCTCAATAAATCTTTACCCATAAGCGTGCCCATTAACGTACTATAAAAAGAAATCCCTGCCTGGGCCAACCAAAGCAATACCAATGATTTGGATTATTAAAGGAGAGCAGTGTGTGTGTGTGTGTGTGTGTGTGTGTGTGTGTGTGTGTGTGTGTGTGTGTGTGTGTGTGTGTGGTGTGTGTGTGTGTGTGTGTGTTGTGTGTGTGTGTGTGTGTGTGTGTGTGTGTGTGTGTGTGTGTGTGTGTGTGTGTGTGTGTGTATTTGCTCTTTTTGAACCGAGGTGAAACCACGGTCAAGATACGCACCGGACATAACCACTAACTGACCCATAGCCTAATATGATTATTTGAACTGCTTTACAGTATCAAATCAAATGAATCCTCCCACTCCCTGTTTTCATTTTATTCTAAGTCTCGTTACAAAACCATTAGGGCAAAACTTCAATTTCAACTTTCATGGGAAATTTCATATCGGGCTGAGAAGGTTGAGTCACATGCAGGGCACTGAGATGATGAATGGGAGAACAAACTATAACTACATAGTCATGAGAACACACTTTGCAGGTTTGCCGTTACAGAACAGACACAAATAAGGTGACATCTATCAAAGCCTCTTCTCCAGGGACGGTATATGCGTTAGGTTTCTACACCCTGAGCACAACCGTAGAGTTAAACAGCCTTTCACCTCCTTCTGTCTGTTGTATTTTAAGCTCCTCTTCATTTTTTCCATCCAGCTCTATTTCAATCTTGGCCCACCATCCGATTCTATTTTCTTCCCCTACGATCGCCCCCACTTTCCCCGTTTGCTTTCGCTTAACCATCCTTGGTGCAGCGCTTCCTCTTTTCTACAGACACTTCCCACACTAGCTCGTCTTTTCTAGTTCGGACCCACTACTTCCTCTTTGCATTTACACCCCCCCCCGACTCCACCTCCTCCTCCTCCTCTAACTTTGCGGCTCTTAAGTAGAAAGTCCAAGATGTCCCTCTCAGTGGAATAGATTTATAGGCCGTGATAAATCTTCTCCCACAGTGGCTGCTGTGTCTGTACACCAGCCCTGTTGTCAGTCAGCCAAACAACAGGCTGCACTAGCAGAAAGCAGTAATCCAATTTCAATAAAAGACAAACCAAGGTCTTTCCTATATTCATCCGCCTCAAGTAAATGCCCTCTCTCTTTCCTGCTTCTCCCAACACATGCTTGGGGTTTTGTATGAGGAGTACGGAGGTATGTGTCCTTGGCAACCTCACTGTGGGAGGACAGCAAGACAAAGTGTGTGTGTGTGTGTGTGAGACAGAGAGAGGAGACAGATAGAGAGAGAGGTCGAGCTGTCAGGAACTATACATACAGAGAAACAGTTGATTCTTTCAGACATAATATCCACTTACTATCAGACAATACCCACTGCCATTTCAGAGAGCTGTCTGATTACCATATAACTGATAGACAGCCACTACAGAGTGGAAAGCTTCCCAACGTCAAAGAGGACACAGGAAATATGAACTATTCTTGAGCAAGTAGCATTTTGTCCTGTGAGTTGCTTGTTATGTAATTCCAGTGGTACAAGGTAGAATGGCAGTTAAGTATAGTACTTGAGTAAATTTACTTCCCACCGCTGTATAATGCAATAATTAAACATTTAGTCTAGTCTTCAATGGGTAGTTTAACATCAGAAATAGGAGCGGTATAATGTTGCGCACCTACAGATAATAACATAAGAAGCTTTTTTCATATTGATCACGCACAGATATTAAGGGGCTTGTTACGGGAGAGTTGCAGAGGGTTATGTTTGTCACATTAGTAAAAAATCTCGGGAAGGAGAGAAGCGCCTCTGCTGACTGACACATTCCCAACAGTATGATTCTCTTATCACAGGCCCAGGTAGACTACGTGACGGCAACACACAGCACACTTCAATGTGACATTTAATCCATTCGCGTTCTAGATGACGATATGGCAGACTGGCGCAGGCACTCATCTCATTCCCCATAACAGCCATGTGTCCTGTTCAATGCCCTTGAGCAAGAAGGATATGAATTGCAAGCACGATGTGAATGTTGTGCAGCTTTAATGAGATGTGTTAATAATTACATTACATAATGTTATTTGTTGAACTTTACGAAAGGAAAAAAAAAAAAAATTCAAAATAAAAATTATAGCTACAGTATATTGCATTTTAAATTGTTGCTGTGGTAGCAGTGCGCAGTGAATGAAGGGCTGAATGAATGCAGACTGCACAGACAGTCACAGCGATTGCCTCTTTTTTTTTTTTTTTTTTTTTTTTAAACCAACCAACCTACATTTTCCGATTTCAGTTGCTCAACAGTTTTAATGAGTTTAAATGGCAAGATGACAACACACTTGAGACATGCCAGAGAAATTCCCTCGCTTAGGGGCTTTACAGAAACTGGGTGTTACTGTAGTCCTGATGGAGACTAATGTTGCACAATGCAAACAAAATAAAGTGGAAAGTGATGCAATAGTTCAAGGAATATCTCTGACTTTGTAGTACAAAATGATGAAGTACCCATTTTTCCAATAGAAACTGGCAAAAGAGCGCACAGTTATGTTATATTATTCATATTATTAGTGCAGTCTATAGGTCTATAGGGGAAGGATTAGGTCATGGTGATACACTTTCATTCATGTGACTCTCTCTTCTTCAGACGCTACCTTACTGCTTTCCCAACATGCACTCCTGCCATATATAACAGGACCTGTCAACTAATTTCCCTGCCGACGGAGGAAACTCCTCAACGCCCGGTGTCACACATCGGTACGTGATGACAGAGAAGTTAAAGCGAATGCCTCAGCTGACAGCTGTTGGTGTTAAAAAAGAAAAAAGAAAAACATCTCAAGGGTTAAATGTTAGCCACGGGTTATGGTCTCTATGAAACCAGCCAGCCGTAACCTCCACCGCCCTGAAGGTGCTGCTAACTTCTAATAACAACACATTCGCAACTACGGCCTGTGTGCGAAGTTACGTGTGTATAAACACACGTAACTTCGTGTGTGTGTGTGTGTGTGTGTGTGTGTTTGAGGCTGGCATTGATTGCCCACTGATGTCTTATGTTTTAGCACATAGTTAACTGTCAGCACTGGATATGACGCTAATGTGTTGAGTGAGATTTACAAGAGACAACAGAGCGGGTCTGCACACCTTGGGAGCAGGCGTGCAGTCTCAGCTGTCTGGAGCCTGGTGGCTGAACTGAGCTGCAGCTACATGCTTATATGCTAACTCAGCATTTAAAAAAAAAAAATAAGAAGAAAAAGGACCCATTAAGTGTGTTTATGCTTGAAAAAACCCAACAGGAAGTGGTGCAACAGTATGAAACCATATCCATTAGAGGATGTAATGAATGCTCATTACCAGCAGACTGGGGGTAAATGCTGACGGGATGTGACATGACATCAGTCACGGAAACAATGATGGGCTTTTCCCATAGCATGTGAGCCCTGAGCATTTGTAACAGTTGAGGAGATTTGTGTGTGTGTGAGTGTGTGAGTGTGTGTGTGTGTGTGTGTGTGTGTGTGTGTGTGTGAGTGAGTGAGTGTGTGTGTGAGTGAGTCGGTGTGCCCATGCGTGGTACTTACTCCTTGGGTGGGTTGAGGTCTTCAGGTCTGGTCTCAAAAAATACTCTGACCTCCTCGCACTGGGAGATGTAGACCGGCAGCTGAATGAGGGCCTGCAGACAAAAAGCATAGCAGGAAACTTAGATAATCACACAAACTGGCAATTACAATCACTTCAGTATATACACAAGTCAACCAGAGGTGAAATATAGCGTTCAATGAATGTCTTGCCTCCTACGTACAGTACTTGAGGGCATTTTCAGACTACTCTCCTGTGCCGGGAAGCATATTACAGTACAGAAAAGGCATTGAGCAACTGGTTTATCTAATGTTCATAAATCTGTCGGAGAGTTTCAGTTAACTACAACACAGATTTCACCATGTAACTATTCAATATATTATAAACAGTGGTTGCATTTAAGAAAAAAAAAACTTTTTACAGACTCCAGAACATCAGTATAGGACCCACCTATTTCTGTTTCAACAACTTTTCCCACTATCTGTGTTTTTTTCTTTTAGCACCACTACGTTATACTTTTTTTTTTACATTTTGGAAATGGAATTTCATACATTTTTAAATATCCCATACTGTTTTTGACTGCCATATTCTCATACTTATTACACAAGCTTCAAAAGTTGATAGTATTTTGTGTGTGTGTGTGTGTGTGTATGGATGGCATACCAGCAATACGAGTCTGACTCTTGACATTTTGCACAATTCCAAAATGAAGCTTAAAAACATTTTCTCTGATTAAAGTGACACATTTAGATGATGACTGTGCAGCCTGGGCAGAGGTATGTGTCTACATCTCTCTTGTTTTCTAATATTGTGTCTAGTTTCTTATATTCGTTCTTATTGCCCCCTCTGGTGTATTTTCTAATATGAAGACCTAAATATTAGATGATTTCAGAACGAGACTTTCCCGTTCTCTTTGTGAAATGTTTTTCAATCACACCGGCTGGTTCTGGTCTCTGTCTCCGGTCCTGAGCCGAGTTCATTGATCCGACTCATCTACCTTCCTCCCTCATCTTATGCCTCTGTGGAGGATCACCAGCAGCAGAGAGATGAGCCCTGACAACACAGCTGGAGATGAAAGACAAACAGCCACATCCAGTTTTCTCTTTATTGGTGTGATCTCTCTCTTGCACACACGGCTAGTCATGTTATTGCACATCTTCAAGCCCCCCCTCCTTCCTTTTTTTTTGTTCTTTCCAGAGTCTGTGTTTTATCTGCCTCTCCTAATCTGCCTTTCACTCTCTTTCAACCAAACCTCTTAAGGACGGCAGTGACACAGATAATCACCTTAACAGCTTGATCCCCCAAAACCAGAAGACAGAATAAGTGCCGCCAATGACCCTGTGCTGACTGTCTCTCTTACTGCTAGGGGAGCTAGACCACTCCTTCTCCTCCTTCCATCTGCTGGCAGGCAAAGCTCAGTGCTATCCATCAAGCCTCCTCCGCTGGCCTCTACCTCTGATTTTAATACCCCTAAGTGTTTCAGTTCTGTCCTTTGAGGTAAGCAGAGTCTCTGTCTGTCTCCTTTTTGACACACTGATATAACATCGGGACTGACGGATGTGGAATGGAAGCCAGAGACCCAACCAAGGTGTCCTTGTCCCATGTGCCCACATTTGCTTTGTCATACTTATGACCATAAATTCATGCCAACAACTTGTGCTGGAATAAAGGAGTGGGATTGCTGCCATGTACAAAGTATATCTGGTGTTTTTCCATTAGCTGCAGATTCATAAAGAGTGTGGGTGTGCATGTGTGCCCCCCCCATACGTGTTTGTTGATTCATGGTACATATAATATTGCTCGATGATATAAAAAAAAACCATCTCCTTCTTACAGTAGCTTCCTCCATATCTTGAGACACACAACCTTAGCAGCTGATTTAAGAGTTTTTACTGGTGACCTCCAGAGGACCCCACCCAGCAATGTCTAGTCCAGAATGCTACGCTGTGCCTGGGGTCAGAGAACTGGCTATCCTCTCCTTGGATTTATCCCTCTACTTGTGTCAGCCGGTGGCCCATCCACTCATTACAATTCTCCCCAGGGAGGAGACGGGAGGGAGGCTCAGGGTACATTACAGCAAATGGACTTTATGGGTGTTCTTTACAGCAGGCAGCATTAAGGTAATTGTGTGTGCCTGTGTGTGTTTGTGTGTGTGTGTGGGTGGGTGTGTGTTTTCTCCAAGGAAAAGTAGGTAATGGATATGCATTCCTATAAAAAGGTACAGTGCATTGTGACTGCATCTGTGCACAGTTACTTTTCACATGTGGACACATGCAGCAAATAGGGATCGTCAGTCTCGTCAAGTACCAATAACAAAGGAGGTTGAAGCTGATATATTGCTGTGTCTGTTACTTATGAAACTACTAAAAAAAAAAAATGTGTCCATTTTTGAAAATCAAAAAGGGCTGTTGAAAAAATATTCAGTGTTTGGGATATATTCTGGCCCCTGAAGAAAAGACATTTAGAGGCATTATTTATGCAAAATCTTAATCGGTTTGTAAGTAAAAGCATTATCTTTTCAAATCTTTTGAGTACTGGCTAATGAAGGTCAGATGGAAATTGCTTGATTACTTAGTGGACTTTTTGATGTGATGCATTTCATCAAGCTGTGCGATCTGGCTAGTCACCCTAGCTCAGCAGTCTTACTCTTTGGTTTCTGCAAACAATCCCCGATTTCATGTTTTTTTTGTTTTTTTTTCCCCTCGTTTTTTTTTTCCCTCTTCTTTTTTTTTTTTTCCCTGACTTGAATGAAAACATTAAAGCTTCACAACCAGGGAAATTCCATGAGTCAGGTTAAAGCCTCAGCTGTACAACAGAAGGGCTGACTCAGCTCTTCCCAAAGAAAAACATGGAAGTTTCACCTTGTCAACCTGACTGCGGGAGAGGGTGGATGAAAAGGCCGTTTTTTGTGCTTACAGACAAGTTCGGATTTGTTTTAGCAGTCGGTGCAATACCCAGCATCCCCTGTCAAAGCTGAATCCTGAGATCTGAACCGTATGATGCCATCAAAGAGCTGAATGATGTTTCGAATGATCGTCGGCGTGTCTTGTCACTGGCCGACGAGCTGTGACTTTCCCGCTTGCTTGGATTTAAAAGCAGCGACACAGGACTGTATTCATTTCCAACCCACGTAAATCTCTCGCATACTCTGAGGTGTTCTGTCCTCAAAGAACAACATCACTCAGCCCTAAACCACATTAGAATGACCATTCAAATCCGAATGTAAATGTGTTTTTTTTTTTGTTTTTTTTTTTTACATATACAGTATATATAACTTTTCAGACATTTCAACAATAACAACTTTGAGTATTAGCGACACCACTGATGTAAAACTGGCTCAGCTATTCCCATAAACATCCACACCCATAGACATGAACCAACCCCCCTCAACTCTTATTTTTCACATAAGTGGTTAAAGATGTTGCCTACACCAGCTGTACATTCCTTTAGCCCCCCCCCATCCAATGACACTTGGTGCAGAATCATACATAAAAGCTTTTCTCTTCCCTCTGAGGCCTTGTAAATTATCGTTTGTATTCGGGAAGGGAAGCACCATATCAGGGACTAATTTGTACAGTGATGGTTTCACGATGCTCTATATGGAGATGAAATTATACAGGTGAAAATACAAGAAGGCGTGAGTATGGGCTAAGTCAGAACTAACTTGTAAAAACATCCTCAAATGTTCCCCTCTCAGAAAGAAAGGAGGAGGAGGTGCGGAGGGTTTAGAGGCCCCGAGGTAAGACTGTAGAGTTGAATAAAAACATAGCCTATGGGCTGTGGATGTGCTGACATGGAGCAAGCTCAGCACCAGCAAGCAGTTTGCCTTTGGCATGACTCTCCACTGATAGTAACCACCACAACAGGCGATAACAACAGCTCGTCTTCCTGGGGGTTGGGTTGGGGGGGGTTTCTGAAATACAGACGCACGGCGCTTCACACCTAAATCACGTGACTCTGTGGCCACCATATCCATTTTGTAAATGCCTGACCCTGAAAAGAAATGACTGTGAGATGCATAGCAGGCTCACTCCTTGCTCTTGAATTTATTTCACGGGCACATAACTTTGTTTTCTTGCTAAGAAGCTCAACATCAGTCATGATGTATTCATTTAGGTTGCTGGGGTAACATTTCCGTCAAATTGTAGCGATTATTTTCTAGCTATTGGCAGTTTTATGGTCACAGCTCTGCTACAGTGGAGCCTGAGTCCATACAGTTGCACCCCCCCCCCCTTTCTCAAGACCAAGTGATTTATCTCTTTGGTTATAAAGCCATGTAATGGGCTGGATAATGCACAGCTTTTACATTATCTTTTTTTTTTTTCTTCTTTCTTTTTAACTGAACTGTGGGGAATTCAAACAGGAACACACACCACCAACACATTACACCATTCTGTCCATTCTGTCTTTCTTCTGTCACTAGCAGCAACTTAACAGCATAAACATACATTCATAAAATCTCTTGTCCAGTGGGATCGTGATGGGTTACCGAACATCTGCGTGTTACAATGAGATCATCTTCTCGTTTAGCTACGCAGCAACACTTTTTTTTTTTGTTTTTTGTTGTTTTTTGCTTATACACTGTTGATCCCTGGAGAGAAATTCTCCTTTAGTTTGTCTGCTTATGCAGGGAGGTCAGAGTCGGCAACAAAACACCTGGGGAGCTTTTAGGACGCCTCAGCAAGCCTTTGTGCCTGCTGTCACAAAGGCTTGCTCGAGGGAGTTCAGTGTGGCACGCACCACACACTGCCAATTTAGAAGGCAAGGGCAATAGTATCCCACAGCTGCTCTTGGAAAAATGTAATCCTATAAATCTTGTTATGTAAATGTTGCAGTGTGTCTCTCAGCTTAATTTTAATGAATATAACCGTGTGTGTGAATTTTTTTTTACAACTACAATGTGCGTGTGTTTGACAGCTGGAGCATCTGATAGGTGAAGGTAATGAGATACAAATTTGATAAATTTGGCACAAACCAAGACATATATTCAACAAAAAAATTATTTCCCTCGAAACCAGATGGCCTGGTTCCTCAGTGTTATTCTGAATCCTCTACTATTCGTGCTGCTCACATGCACGGAGGCCATGAAAAGATTATTTTCCATTTTCCTCTTCATGACTAAGTTGGTTCAGTTTCACCCTCTGGGTGGGATAGTTGTTTTTCTTATCCTCTGACTACCAAGGTGCTTCTCGCTGGTCAGTGTAGCTTTCACGGACATTTCGAGAAATATTACTATTGCAGACTCCGAGGTTAAAGTCACATATTGAGTGAATACACTCACCCTGCAGTACTCGTTGATGGGCCTTAGTCTTTTCATGGCCACATCTCTGATATGGCTCCTTCTGAACAGGATCTTCCCTGAAAAATAGTAGGAAAAAAAAAAAAAAACAGACTTAGAAGTCGACAGAACAGAAAAATCTGTTAAAAACTGTTAAAATATGCATAAACATGTAAATAACACATATTTGACTTTTACATCCTGTATTGTATCTTTTATACAAAAGCATAAAAGATTAGTAAATGAAAGAAAAGGCTGAACTGCTTTTTCATTTGGATGATACTCATGTCAAAAGCAACTTCTAAAAAGAACAATAAGGATTCATTTAGAATACATGGTTAGTCAATTAGCATGCAGATACAGTGATGTTATCAATATCACTGACAGCACAATGAGGTGGGTAAGGAGCTAGGTGAATAGCTGGCCTTTCCAAGTCATGAATAAATGATTTTGGGAAAGCATGTTATGCCAACTCCCCCATTCTTATCTCCAGGCACAAATAACCTCGGGCACAGACGAGCTGGGTCGCCATAACAATAACAAGAAACGGCTACAAATAGGCTTCTTAAAACACAGTTCTAACTTAACGGTATGCAGGAAATTTTCAGAGCCAGCATCTATTTTCTCCTCATTTTAGCCGCTGAAGTTTTCTCCGATAAATTCACTGAGACGGCGCTAATGCAAACATATAAACCGGGCAGGAAGTCAAGGCTGTAACAAGATCCTGAATGAATAAAAGAAGAAGATGTTTTGAGAAGTTACTGTATCACCTCCATCAAGGGGCGAAGGTATTTGTTGAGTGTGATCATAAAGCAAGACTTGCTGAAACATGAATCTACCTCACAGGAGGCGGCAGCTGAACAGTCAGCCCACCTGCAGCTCCACCGCTTCACCCTTGTTACTAAAAATGGCCTTTTCTGCTTCCTTAACCCACACAGCTCAAAACCACAAATGTTTGTTTTTTTTATGTATGTACATGTGTGTGCATGTGTATGTTTGCGTGTGTGTGTGTGTGTGTGCGTGAGTGAATGGCAGAAAGGTAGATACTGGCACAGAGAGACAGCGTCATCTGTGAATCTGACTAAAGACTCAGGAAAAGGATACATGTAAGAAAAGGAAACATGAAAAAGGAAGGATGTAAAAAAAGAGGTGGAGGGGGTTAGGTGGGAGGTGACATCCTCAAAACACAACCTACTGGTTGACTCAGGTGGGCGACAAAAACCGAGACTAAAAGTTACAGGAAATCTTTTTTCAGAGCGCTTCCGAGTTATTGCATGTGACTGAAGATGTGGTGGAGGTGGAAGATGAGAGAGTGTACCTCACTATAATATCAGAGAGCCAGACTGCAGATGACGTCGGTGAATAAGGAGACCTGATTGGTTTGGAGATTAATATAACTTCAAGCATATAATAAAGCTGGATGGTCACTTGAGCTCATGAAAAAAAAAAAAGGCGTGATCTTCAAACACATTGGTGTTCCTGTAGCTTCTGTTCTTGTGGCGGTTTTTCTTTCTTTTATTGGTCAGAGTAAATATCTCTACAATTACTGGATGGATTTTTATTTTATTTTTTTAGACTAACATTCATGGTCCGCAGAGGATGAATCTAACCACTACAGTACTATGTGAGGGAGACTGTTAAAAAGGGAGATCGGTCAGATGAAAAATGAGAGAAGGCGCTTCAAATCTCTTAGGTGTTGGCAGAGCAGCCGAAAAAGGACACACCGGCTTGGACAGCGCTCCAAAACCGGAGAGTTTTGAAAGTCAACCCCCCCCGGACGCCTACTTCTCTTCCTCCCTCTCTTTTCCTCTCCTCCCCCCTTTGTCACTCCTCAAACAGAAAAAGCTTTTTTGACAGTCTTCCAAAGCTCTCTGGGGTCGGGAGAGAAGCACTGACTCAACACTGCCCACTCTGTATGCACGGGAACTCATGGGTGCAGCCGATAAAAAAGGCTTGTTTGGGGAGGGGTGGGGGTTGGTGGTGGGGGTGGGGGTGGGGGTGGGGTTGCTTGGAGACATGGCTGAGGTAGGGTAGACTTTACGGCAAATCTCAGAGCCAGCAGTGACCACGGCTATCAAACAGCTTTTGTTTCCTGGGGAGAGCGAGCGAGGGAGGTAGAGGGACATAGGAGACAGAGAGACACGGAAACACAGAGAGGGTCGTTGTTACACACCTAACACACAGTGAGCTCGACACACATGAATTTCCTCTTGGTTTTTCACTGTATTTTGCCCCTTCAGAGTGATTTTGAGTTGCTTAAACCTTTACCTAACATATTTCTGTAGACTTAATACTCCAGTTAAACTCACAAAACTGAGGACTTGAGACTTCAAGTTTGTAAAGTCCAGTTAAAAGAAAAAAAAAAAAAAAAAAAAAGGAAAATGTTCAAATGTTTTTCATTT